>NC_045555.1:939212-1006712 GCF_009769535.1 Thamnophis elegans | reverse complement strand
GAAAGTAGAGATAAAGAAAAAAATGTAGAGGTACGAAAAGTAGAGAGTTGCCCAAGGGATATTATCTGAGTCACCTCCCGAGCCCCTCGCAGGGCTTTTGAGTCCCGCGGGGCTGTGCCGGCGGCACATGGGAGTTGGAGTCCTTTTGCAACCTGGAGGGGCTTTTCCAGCAAGTCTGGAGGGTTGGGCGATGTTAGGCAGTCTGGTTAACTGGCTGCACTAACACTATTGGCATTTAGAGATTGTGGTCCCTAGTGCGCCCCCCCCCCCCCGTGTGTGATGCTCCTCATTCAGCCAGTGGTTGGAGTGGGACACCCCCCCCCCTTACCTGCTTTCAGCCCCCCTTGCCTGGGGAGCTGCAGGAGCCACTGCCGGCCTGGAATCATTAAAAGAGAAATTGATCAGGGGGAGCTTAGAGATCATCTAGATCAGTGTTTCTCAACCTTGGCAACTTGAAGATGTCCGGACTTCAACTCCCAGAATTCCCAGCCAGCATGCTAATGCTGGCTGGGAATTCTGGGAGTTGAAGTCCGGACATCTTCAAGTTGCCAAGGTTGAGAAACACTGATCTAGATTCTAGAGAGCCGAGGTGGCGCAGTGGTTAAATGCAGCACTGCAGGCTACTTCAGCTGACTGCAGTTCTGAAGTTCGGCTGTTCAAATCTCACCGGCTCAAGGTTGACTCAGCCTTCCATCCTTCCGAGGTGGGTGAAATGAGGACCCGGATTGTTGTTGGGGGCGATATGCTGACTCTGTAAACCGCTTAGAGAGGGCTGAAAGCCCTATGAAGCGGTATATAAGTCTGTTATTGCTATTGCTATCATCTATCTATCTATCTATCTATCTATCTATTGGATTGTTGGGGGCGATATGCTGACTCTGGAAACCGCTTAGAGAGGGCTGAAAGCCCTATGAAGCGGTATATAAGTCTAACTCCTATTGCTATTGCTAAGGTCCCTTCCAACTCTGTTGATCTGTAATCTGATCACACCTCACCACTGATGTCGCCATTGCCTTGGCGGTGGGATCCCATATATGGGGGGGGGGAAACCATGTGATGAATGGTTGAGGGAATTAGATACATCTGGTTTACCAAAAAGAAGGAGTAAGGGGGGGGGCATAGCTGTCTTCCAGTATTTGAGGGGCTGTCACCGAGAAAAGGGGTCAAACTTATTTTTCGCTTGAGACCCAGACGAGAAGTTAGGGATGTGAAAGATCATTAAGGAGAGATCCCAACCTTGGGGAAATTTCCTGCCAGTGAGGACAATTAACACGATCCAAACAAACCCAAGCCATGAGGGCTAGAAACCTGAAAAAGCAACTACCACTGCCTTGCTGTGCAACATCCCCACTAAAATTCACCGCCCGGCAAATCTGCAACTTTTAATGTTCTTTTGCAATATAATCAATTTGTAGACCTCTGGCACTCTTGCAATATTAAAAACCCGTGGCCGTTACGAGATAGTTGAAGATTCTCCAGGGACCAGTTAAAGGAGCTTAAATGGCCTGAACCATATGAAAACCAGGGAAGTTTAATAAGGCCTTTTTCATGGCCGAGTCCTGTGGCTTCGGGGGTCAGGAAGCATCTGAATTTGTGTTTTCTTTTTTTAAGGTGTGTGTGTGTGTGTTTGATAGAACAGAACGGAATGAAACGGAACAGAACAGAACAGAATAGAATTAAAGTGGAAGGGAATGGAATGGAATTGAATAGAATAGAGAATAGAATAAAATTAAAAAAATAAAAATAGAAATAGAAAGAATAGAATAGAGAAGGGAATAGAATAGGAGTATAAATAGTTTTAAAAATAGAAATAGAAAGAATAGAATAAGAATGGGAATGGGAATAGGAAGAGAAGAGAAGAGAATTAAAAAATAGAAATAGAAAGAATAGAATGGAATGGAATAAAGAAGAAAAGAGAGAATAGAATAGAATTAAGAAAGAAAGAATAGAATAGAATAAAAGTGGAATGGAATGGAATAGAATAGGAACAGAAGAGAGAAGAGAATAGAGAATAGAACATAATTTTAAAAATAGAAAGAACAGAATGGAATAAAGAAGAGAATGGAATAGAATAGAATTAAAAAAATAGAAATAGAAATAGAAAGAATAGAATGGAATGGAATAAAGAATGGAATAGAATAGAATTAAGAAATAGAAAGAATAGAACAGAATAGACTAGAGACTAGACTAGACTAGACTAGAATGGAATAGAAATTGGCAGTTCAGTGGTTCGAATCCCTAGTACAGGTCTCCTGCATGAGCAGGGGGTTGGACTAGATGATCTACAAGGTCCCTTCCAACTCTGTTACTGTGTTTGTTTGATTTCGCAACTAACAACAAAAAAACACAGCCAAGACAACCATCTATTATTTTGCACTTTTGGACAAGAACCCCCTCTGAAAACATTTAACTGGGGGGTGTATGGGGAGGGGAAAGTTCCTGTAATAAAGAAGGAAACAGTTTCAAGCCTTTGTTTCTTTCACTTTCAGGAGGCTAAGACATCATGTATCAAACCTTTTGTAACGTTTTTTCAACATTGAAGGAGAATTCTTAAAAAGCAAAGCAAAGCAAAACAAACCAGACCTGGAATTTCTTTTCTTTTTTTTCCCTTAAAAAGAAACTGGGAAAAAAAAATAACAAATTCAATATTTGCAAAAAAAACAATAAAACCAAGGGCTCCTTTGGCAAGATTGTAACAAGGCAGGAAAGGTGCAAGCGAAACACACAAAAAAAGAGAGAAAAAGATGCATGAATTTTAGGTGGGGGGTCTGATGGGGATAGGTAAACAGTAACAGAGTTGGAAGGGACCTTGGAGGTCATCTAGTCCAACCCCCTGCTCACACAGGAGGCCTGTACTAGGGATTCGAACCACCGACCTTTCTGATCAACAAGCTCAGTGTCTCAGTTACTGAGCCACCTAGTCAGTGTTAGGTAATCCCCATCAGCGCTCCCCCCCACTCCCCCCCCCCGCAGAGCTGGTTAATGGGATCTGACGTCCAAAGCATTTTTTATAGTGTGTGTGTATGTGTGTAAAAAGAAACAATAATTTTATTTTATTTATTCAATTTTCAGACTTTCCTTAAACGAGCATTTTGAGGAGGGGGGGTGGGGGCAACCTGTTGCAAGAAGGGATGAACCCTATCCACACCTCCACCCTGGAAGTGGCTGATGGAACTTGTCATCCAAAGCATCCCCCAGTATATGTAGTCCTCGAGCTGCGACCACAGTTGAGCCCAAAATTTATGTTGCTAAGTGAAACATTGTTTTCAGTGCTTTTGTGAGGCAGCCTCCAACTTTAAAAAAAATAAAAACTAAAATTGCCTTTCAAGCAAAAGGGGTGATCATTGGCTGGCAGGCGAATTGGATTTGTAGTCCAAAGGGTTCCCTAGATGGGATGAAACCTAGAGGAGAAGGCATTTCACTATGAATACTATGTATTCAAAATGAACAGTGGTGTGTTTGTGTGTGTGTGTGTGTAGCATGCATAAATGTGTGAGTGTGTGTGTGTATAGCAATAGCAATAGCAGTTAGACATATACCACTTCATAGGGCTTTCAGCCCTCTCTAAGCGGTTTACAGAGTCAGCATATCGCCCCCCACAGTCTGGGTCCTCATTTTACCCACCTCGGAAGGATGGAAGGCTGAGTCAACCCTGAGCTGGTGAGATTTGAACAGCCGAACTGCAGTCAGCTGAAGTAGCCTGCAGTGCTGCATTTAACCACTGCGCCACCTCGGCTCTCTAGATAGATAGATAGGTAGGTAGGTAGGTAGGTAGGTAGGTAGGTAGGTAGGTAGGTAGGTAGGTAGGTAGGTAGATAGATAGATAGATAGATAGATAGATAGATAGATAGATAGATAGATAGATATAAAGAGATTAGATTAGATATTTTTTAAAAAATAAATGTTTTTATTGTACATTTTCCTTTATTCTACATCACAATTTCAATTTTGCAAAAGGGGTATACTGGTTGTATCAAGTCCTTTTTAAATATATATAGTACATGGCGTTCTACACCCTAATTGCAACCATTATCTTCTTAACCCTATACTATAATCTCTTTTTTAAATGCATGATATTGTATGACACAGTTATGTCCATTATTTCCATAGTTGTGCCATAACACTCTCCATACCTTTATCCCTCTACACAAAGGGAAGTGCCCTTACAGATGAAATGGTAATAAAGAAAATATTAGGGTGTGCTGAAATGGACAGGTTAAACATAAAGGAGAAACAGAATATTACTCAATATGGGACTTATGGTATAAATGGCTAGATAATAGGTGCAGAGATTAGAAAATTAAGAATGAAAGAAGATTAACAAATTAGAAACAAATACAGGTATAAAGATATATCTCTATCTCTCTCTATATATATCTATATTTATTGTGTCACAACTCCTGGTATGCCCAAATATGGGAGGCATATTGCTTTTATATCTATCTATCTATCTATCTATCTATCTATCTATCTATCTATCTATCTATCCATCCATCCATCCATCCATCCATCCATCATCATCTCTCTCTCTCTATATATATATATATGTATGTATGTATGTATGTATGTACGTATGTATGTATGTGTATATGTTTCTATATTTATATCTATCTATCATCTATCTATCTATCTATCTATCTATCTATCTATCTATCTCTATCTCTCTCTATCTATCCATCCATCCATCCATCCATACATCATCTCTCTCTCTCTCTCTCTCTCTCTATATATATATATATATATATATATGTATGTATGTATGTATGTATGTGTATATGTATCTATATCTATATCTATCTATCTATCATCTATCTATCTATCTATCTATCTATCTATCTATCTATCTATCTATCTATCTATCTATCTATCTATCTATCTATCTATCTAGTAAGCAATAGTATTATCGGATTAAAATGTATAGATTATATATTCTTTTGAGAGCAGGCAACAGAATTTCATTTTTAACGTGGGCCAATGTCCCCGCAGTAAAAAAAGACCATCAAGGTTGCCATTATCTTATTTTACACACACCTGCACAGACCGCGTGCGGGCCTCCAACCGCCCTCACCTGTGAGGATACGGCACACCTGCCTTTCCCGCCAAACGCTCTTCCCGCCCACCTCGACTGCGATTGGCTGCTTTTGAAATCCCCTCCCTCGGGTTGGCTGAGCGACCGATCTATTTCTCTCCCCCCCTCGAGGGGCGGGCCCACTTTAAAAAGCCGGCGGGCTCCTCAGGCTGAGGCAAAAGGGCGAGCGCGGTGCAGAAGCAGCACGTGGCGCTGCCTTTTCTTCGTCTCTTTCCCCGTACCCTCGAAAGAGACGGCGCTGCGGGCCGCGGGGAGAGCAAAGCCCACCTCTCCCTACGGCGCCTCTGCAGCCGAAGGCTTCGCAGATGAAGCTGCGGTGTGGCCTCTTGCACGATGAGGTAACCCTAGTTTGAGGCTCTTAGACGTTGCGGGATGCTGAGGGGAGCTAATGAATAGCCTTTTCTCAGGGAGTAAGGACGGCACCTCAGGTAATTTTAGCCTTTTCTCAAGGGGTAAGAACGGCCTTGAGGTGATTTTAGCCTTTTCTCAGGGAGTAAGGACGGCACCTCAGGTAATTTTAGCCTTTTCTCAAGGGGTAAGAACGGCCTTGAGGTCCTTTTCTCAAGGGGTAAGAACGGCCTTGAGGTGATTTTAGCCTTTTCTCAGGGAGTAAGGATGGCACCTCAGGTAATTTTAGCCTTTTCTCAAGGGGTAAGAACGGCCTTGAGGTGATTTTAGCCTTTTCTCAGGGAGTAAGGACGGCACCTCAGGTAATTTTAGCCTTTTCTCAAGGGGTAAGAACGGCCTTGAGGTGATTTTAGCCTTTTCTCAGGGAGTAAGGACGGCACCTCAGGTAATTTTAGCCTTTTCTCAAGGGGTAAGAACGGCCTTGAGGTGATTTTAGCCTTTTCTCAGGGAGTAAGGACGGCACCTCAGGTAATTTTAGCCTTTTCTCAAGGGGTAAGAACGGCCTTGAGGTGATTTTAGCCTTTTCTCAGGGAGTAAGGACGGCACCTCAGGTAATTTTAGCCTTTTCTCAAGGGGTAAGAACGGCCTTGAGGTGATTTTAGCCTTTTCTCAGGGAGTAAGGACGGCACCTCAGGTAATTTTAGCCTTTTCTCAAGGGGTAAGAACGGCCTTGAGGTCCTTTTCTCAAGGGGTAAGAACGGCCTTGAGGTGATTTTAGCCTTTTCTCAGGGAGTAAGGACGGCACCTCAGGTAATTTTAGCCTTTTCTCAAGGGGTAAGAACGGCCTTGAGGTGATTTTAGCCTTTTCTCAGGGAGTAAGGATGGCACCTCAAGTAATTTTAGCCCATTCTCAGGGAGTAAGGATGGGAACTCGGGTAATTTTAACCAGGCCATATATTTCCTCAGGAATAAAATCCCAGTAGTGGCTGAGGTAAAATACCCCAAGGGCATTTTATTTAAAAGACTCCCAATGCCACAGCTCACCTATGGTGAGTTACCTCAGTCCCACTTTCCCTCAGGGGAAATAAGGCAAATTTCTGGGTCCTGAATAATTTTAGCCAAGGCTGGAGTTTTTAAAAGTAAAATATGGGTGGAATCTGAAGTAATTTCAGCCAGGACCAAACCATCACAGATGAATAAGAGTTAAAAGGAGCTTAAAAGGAGAAATAAAAGCTGAGAGCAATTTTAGTCAGGTGCAATTAAAAGGGCTAAACTATCACAGGTGAATGTGTTAAAATTAGCAAAATTGCTTCAGTCTCTGCAGTTGAGCTTGCTTTCTTCAATAAAGTTCAACTCCTGGGACCTGAGGAAAGAAATTTTAGCCCAGGTTCAAGTTCTTAAAAGAAAACATATAGAGGACTAGCTACTTCAAGAAACTAAAGGGGTAAAAGTGAACTAAAATTACTTCAGGTCCAGGAGTTGACCTTGCTTTCTTGAAATAATCAAATCTCAAGGACTACGTTAAGTTTTAGTTAAAGTTTAATTTCTTAGAATAAAATACTAGTGAAACCTGAGGTAATCTCAGCCATGTCCTTTTAAAAGGACCAAACCACCACAGGTGAGTCATAATTAAAAATTACCTTAGGAGCTGACCTTGTTTTCAGGAATAAAGTGACTTTTTTTAGGACATGAGGCAATTTAAGTCAAGGCTCAAGTTCTTAAATTCCTTGGCCAAATAAAGTATACATAAACACGTGGAGGACTAGCAACTTCAAGTAAAGGCAAAAGGTTTAAAATACATTCAAGTCCAGGAGTTGACCTTGTTCTCTGAAATAGTCCATTCTTGGGACCTGAGGTAATTCTAGCCAAGGCCTTAAAGTCCTTAAAACATGTTGAGGACTAGCTACTTCAAGGAACTAATGGCAAAGGTTACCTAAAATTGCGTCAGGTCGGGGAACTGACCTGTCGTCCTTGCAGGAAGGTAAACTCTCAGGGTCTGAGGCAATTTTAGGGATGCCTTCCTGTTCCTGGAGAGTAAGAGAAACTCCTGGAGCCGTAGGTCATATCTTTGCGAACAATAAAAACCAGTGGTTTGTGGTATTCTCAAGGGCACAACCTTAAGAGCCAAGGTGGTGCAGTGGTTAAATGCAGCACTGCAGGCTACTGCTAAATCAGCAGTTCAGCGGTTCAAATCTCACCGGCTCAGGGTTGACTCAGCCTTCCATCCTTCCGAGGTGGGTAAAATGAGGACCCAGATTGTTGTTGGGGGCAATATGCTGACTCTGTAAACCGCTTAGAGAGGGCTGAAAGCCCTATGAAGCGGTATATAAGTCTACTGCTATTGCTATTGCTTCCAATTCATTGTATCTTGCCTTCTTTCACTCGTAGGATAAAGAACAGAAAAGCACCTTTGTAAAACTGAATTTGTTTTCTACTCTTACGAACATCAGGTTGGTCATTTGGTGATGTTGATTTTTCTTTTTTAATTTTTTTTATTTCAGAGGCACTCTACCTGAAGGGCATAACAACAGACAAGCAGCCGAAGACATCAAAAGATAAGTCAAAGGTTTATTAACTTTTCAGTGCTGTGTTTAAGGCCTATGAAGCGGTATATAAGTCTACTGCTATTTAACCAAGGAGCCTGACAGGTACTATCGGCAACATCTGCTTAATTACTGCGAAAGCCTTCGGGGCTTGCTAAAGCTTACCCTAAGGCTGTGATGGCGGACCTATGGCATGTATGCCTGAAGCGGCTGGCACGGGTGGCATTGCCCGTTCCTCTTTGGGGTTTCTGCCGCACATGCGGGCGCGGTGATCAGCAGGCCTTCGCGCATGTAGCAGTGCCGGAAACTGGAAGAACGGGGCTTCCGCTTTCCGGCGTGAGCATGCACCCTGGCCAGCTGATCGCGTGCCAGTAACCCGGAAATCTAGCTGGTTGGTGCGCATGCGCCGCCTGGAAACCGGAAGAGGAATGGGGGACACTGCACGTGCCAAGCAACATAGTTCCATGTGGCACTTTAGGCACGCGTGCCCTCGGTTTGCAGAGGTTGCGCCCTAAGGCATGCTTTAGCTAAGATTTTTTTTGGGGGGGGGGCAGAGAAATACAAAGTAATGATGGTTAAAAAAAAATGTAACAAAAGTAAAACGCATAAACAATTTCTGATGTGAGATCGTTTTAGCCATTGGCTGTGGTAGAACCAGAGGCCCCCCCCCCAACAAGCAGTGTGGAGATAGGGGTGATGCCCCCCCTATTTGTGGAGGTCATTCAATGCCTGAACACCCACACTGACGGACTCATACTGGACAGTTTCCACTGGGTGACCCTTTCAGTCCCTGAGCGAGTAGCGAGGGCGAATCAACCTGGAGGCGTCAAAGAGCGCTCAGCTGCAAGCCGCCTCCAGACCCTGAGGACCCCCTCAGTACTCGGACTGGAAGGGGATCCTTCTGGATCACCTCCCTCCCACCTCCTCTTTCTTAGAAGGCCACAGTACCAGTCAGACTTCTTAGAACTGAAAGCTGGCGCCGTATACAAATGAGAAGGCTTGCGGTTGAAAGGTCCTTAGTGTTTTCTGAGATTGGTAGTTTCCTTTGCAAATGTTTTATTATTTAGGGAATATCAGTGCCACTTGCTTTCTAGTGGCCTGCAGTTTCAGTGTTGTTGGAAATGGTCTTAGAGATTCTTTGATTGGACTACTTGTTGATTCGGGTATTGTTGGTTCTGTTGGTCTGACGTTAATCTCGGGGTAAATTTGTGCTCATTTGTGAGCACAAATTTGTGTTGGTTGCTGTTGAGGTGTTTCGGTCCTTCTGCTTCCTTTCCGGCTTGTTGATTGTCGCTTGTGCACAGATACAGATATTGTTTATGTTTCTGTCTGCGTACTGATGGGGAATCTGCCAGAGTGTCCGGCGTTTAGAAATTTCATAGCGTTGTTCCACTTGGCTTAATGTACGATGGTCAGTTTCCCGGTTGTAGCTATGGTTGAGTGTCTTAACAGGCTGTGAGGCTAAGGAGTTTTCCCATTGTAGATTGATTCGTGCAGTAATTGTTGCAATGATTGATAATACATTTTATACTTTTCTCCCCAGGTTAATTTTAGCAATAGCAATGGTTCCTAGAACCAGGAAGAAAACCTCAATGGCCCATTTTAATGCTAGCTGTGGCTGTTGAAGGATTATAGATTTTATAGTTTCCTTGCCTGGCATAATTTGGCCATGGCGATGGTTCTTAGAACCAGAGAGAAAAAACCTCAATGGCCCATTTTAATGCTATAGGTGGGGCTGTTGGGAGCTTATAGATTTTATAGTTTTCTTTGCCTGGCATAATTTGGTCCTGGCGATGGTTCTTAGAACCAGACAGAAAAAACCTCAATGGCCCATTTTAATGCTATAGGTGGGGCTGTTGGGAGCTTATAGATTTTATAGTTTTCTTTGCCTGGCATAATTTGGTCCTGGCGATGGTTCTTAGAACCAGAGAGAAAAAACCTCAATGGCCCATTTTAATGCTATAGGTGGGGCTGTTGGGAGCTTATAGATTTTATAGTTTTCTTTGCCTGGCATAATTTGGTCCTGGCGATGGTTCTTAGAACCAGACAGAAAAAACCTCAATGGCCCATTTTAATGCTATAGGTGGGGCTGTTGGGAGCTTATAGATTTTATAGTTTTCTTTGCCTGGCATAATTTGGTCCTGGCGATGGTTCTTAGAACCAGACAGAAAAAACCTCAATGGCCCATTTTAATGCTATAGGTGGGGCTGTTGGGAGCTTATAGATTGTATAGTTTTCTTTGCCTGGCATAATTTGGTCCTGGCGATGGTTCTTAGAACCAGACAGAAAAAACCTCAATGGCCCATTTTAATGCTATAGGTGGGGCTGTTGGGAGCTTATAGATTGTATAGTTTTCTTTGCCTGGCATAATTTGGTCCTGGCGATGGTTCTTAGAACCAGACAGAAAAAACCTCAATGGCCCATTTTAATGCTATAGGTGGGGCTGTTGGGAGCTTATAGATTGTATAGTTTTCTTTGCCTGGCATAATTTGGTCCTGGCGATGGTTCTTAGAACCAGACAGAAAAAACCTCAATGGCCCATTTTAATGCTATAGGTGGGGCTGTTGGGAGCTTATAGATTGTATAGTTTTCTTGCCTGGCATAATTTGGCCATGGCGATGGTTCTTAGAACCAGAGAGAAAAAACCTCAATGGCCCATTTTAATGCTATAGGTGGGGCTGTTGGGAGCTTATAGATTTTATAGTTTTCCTTGCCTGGCATAATTTGGCCATGGCGATGGTTCTTAGAACCAGAGAGAAAAAACCTCAATGGCCCATTTTAATGCTATAGTTGGGACTGTTGAAGGATTATAGATTTTATAGTTTTCTTGCCTGGCATAATTTGGTCCTGGCGATGGTTCTTAGAACCAGAGAGAAAAAATCTCAATAGCCCATTTTAATGCTATAGGTGGGGCTGTTGAAGGATTATAGATTTTATAGTTTTCTTGCCTGGCATAATTTGGCCATGGCGATGGTTCTTAGAACCAGAGAGAAAACCTCAATGGTCCATTTTAATGCTATAGGTGGGGCTGTTGGGAGCTTATAGATTGTATAGTTTTCTTGCCTGGCATAATTTGGCCATGGCGATGGTTCTTAGAACCAGAGAGAAAAAACCTCAATGGCCCATTTTAATGCTATAGGTGGGGCTGTTGAAGGATTATAGATTTTATAGTTTTCTTGCCTGGCATAATTTGGCCATGGCGATGGTTCTTAGAACCAGAGAGAAAAAACCTCAATGGCCCATTTTAATGCTATAGTTGGGACTGTTGAAGGATTATAGATTTTATAGTTTTCTTGCCTGGTGTAATTTGGTCCTGGCGATGGTTCTTAGAACCAGACAGAAAAAACCTCAATGGCCCATTTTAATGCTATAGTTGGGGCTGTTGAAGGATTATAGATTTTATAGTTTTCTTTGCCTGGCATAATTTGGTCCTGGCGATGGTTCTTAGAACCAGACAGAAAAAACCTCAATGGCCCATTTTAATGCTATAGTTGGGACTGTTGAAGGATTATAGATTTTATAGTTTTCTTGCCTGGTGTAATTTGGTCCTGGCGATGGTTCTTAGAACCAGACAGAAAAAACCTCAATGGCCCATTTTAATGCTATAGTTGGGACTGTTGAAGGATTATAGATTTTATAGTTTTCTTGCCTGGTGTAATTTGGTCCTGGCGATGGTTCTTAGAACCAGACAGAAAAAACCTCAATGGCCCATTTTAATGCTATAGTTGGGGCTGTTGAAGGATTATAGATTTTATAGTTTTCTTTGCCTGGCATAATTTGGTCCTGGTGATGGTTCTTAGAACCAGGCAGAAAAAACCTCAATGGCCCATTTTAATGCTATAGGTGGGGCTGTTGGGAGCTTATAGATTGTATAGTTTTCTTGCCTGGTGTAATTTGGTCCTGGCGATGGTTCTTAGAACCAGAGAGAAAAAACCTCAATGGCCCATTTTAATGCTATAGTTGGGACTGTTGAAGGATTATAGATTTTATAGTTTTCTTGCCTGGTGTAATTTGGTCCTGGCGATGGTTCTTAGAACCAGACAGAAAAAACCTCAATGGCCCATTTTAATGCTATAGTTGGGGCTGTTGAAGGATTATAGATTTTATAGTTTTCTTTGCCTGGCATAATTTGGTCCTGGCGATGGTTCTTAGAACCAGACAGAAAAAACCTCAATGGCCCATTTTAATGCTATAGTTGGGACTGTTGAAGGATTATAGATTTTATAGTTTTCTTGCCTGGTGTAATTTGGTCCTGGCGATGGTTCTTAGAACCAGACAGAAAAAACCTCAATGGCCCATTTTAATGCTATAGTTGGGACTGTTGAAGGATTATAGATTTTATAGTTTTCTTGCCTGGTGTAATTTGGTCCTGGCGATGGTTCTTAGAACCAGACAGAAAAAACCTCAATGGCCCATTTTAATGCTATAGTTGGGGCTGTTGAAGGATTATAGATTTTATAGTTTTCTTTGCCTGGCATAATTTGGTCCTGGTGATGGTTCTTAGAACCAGGCAGAAAAAACCTCAATGGCCCATTTTAATGCTATAGGTGGGGCTGTTGGGAGCTTATAGATTGTATAGTTTTCTTGCCTGGTGTAATTTGGTCCTGGCGATGGTTCTTAGAACCAGACAGAAAAAACCTCAATGGCCCATTTTAATGCTATAGGTGGGGCTGTTGAAGGATTATAGATTTTATAGTTTTCTTGCCTGGTGTAATTTGGTCCTGGCGATGGTTCTTAGAACCAGACAGAAAAAACCTCAATGGCCCATTTTAATGCTATAGTTGGGACTGTTGAAGGATTATAGATTTTATAGTTTTCTTTGCCTGGCATAATTTGGTCCTGGCGATGGTTCTTAGAACCAGACAGAAAAAACCTCAATGGCCCATTTTAATGCTATAGTTGGGGCTGTTGAAGGATTATAGATTTTATAGTTTTCTTGCCTGGCGTAATTTGGTCCTGGCGATGGTTCTTAGAACCAGAGAGAAAAAATCTCAATAGCCCATTTTAATGCTATAGGTGGGGCTGTTGAAGGATTATAGATTTTATAGTTTTCTTTGCCTGGCATAATTTGGTCCTGGCGATGGTTCTTAGAACCAGAGAGAAAAAATCTCAATGGCCCATTTTAATGCTATAGGTGGGGCTGTTGGGAGCTTATAGATTGTATAGTTTTCTTGCCTGGCATAATTTGGCCATGGCGATGGTTCTTAGAACCAGACAGAAAAAACCTCAATGGCCCATTTTAATGCTATAGGTGGGGCTGTTGAAGGATTATAGATTTTATAGTTTTCTTGCCTGGTGTAATTTGGTCCTGGCGATGGTTCTTAGAACCAGACAGAAAAAACCTCAATGGCCCATTTTAATGCTATAGGTGGGGCTGTTGAAGGATTATAGATTTTATAGTTTTCTTGCCTGGTGTAATTTGGTCCTGGCGATGGTTCTTAGAACCAGACAGAAGAAACCTCAATGGCCCATTTTAATGCTATAGGTGGGGCTGTTGAAGGATTATAGATTTTATAGTTTTATTTGCCTGGCATAATTTGGTCCTGGCGATGGTTCTTAGAACCAGAGAGAAAAAATCTCAATAGCCCATTTTAATGCTATAGGTGGGGCTGTTGGGAGCTTATAGATTGTATAGTTTTCTTGCCTGGCATAATTTGGTCCTGGCGATGGTTCTTAGAACCAGACAGAAGAAACCTCAATGGCCCATTTTAATGCTATAGGTGGGGCTGTTGAAGGATTATAGATTTTATAGTTTTATTTGCCTGGCATAATTTGGTCCTGGCGATGGTTCTTAGAACCAGGTAGAAAAAACCTCAATGGCCCATTTTAATGCTATAAGTGGGGCTGTTGGAGGCTTATAGATTTTTTAGTTTTACTGCCGGCTGTAATTTGGCCCTGCCGATGATTCTCAGAGCTTGAGAGGGCCTCACAACTCAAATTGATTGCAGTTAGTTTTTTTGTGCCCACGTTAGCTTGAGCTATCCTGGGCATTCTTTCTCAGCCGGCCCTGTGCCAGCACTTGCCCCCTCGCCACTGATCAGCTATCCTTTCCCCCTGCTACGTGATCACATTCACCCAGGGAAACTTACTCCTGGCCAATTGGTAGAGCAGGATAATTAAATGCCAGTCAATCCCTATGCCAAGGGATTGGCCTCTGCCTTCTCGGTGGATGGCTGTGGTCTCGGGCACCAGAGAGGCGGGAGACAGAACATTGGGATCTGGAAAGCCCGCCGGTGGTGGTCTACCACCATGCTTCTGCCACTGCTGTCCTGTGCTTTGCGTTTAGCCCTGAACTCCACTTCCCACACTGCAGGCCACCTTGCCCCCCACTCAAGGTCTCCTGTGCTGGGTTGGAGGTCTTTCAGGGCTCATGCAAAGTGCAAGGCAATAGAGGGAGACGTGTGGTGCCAGACTGCCCCCTGCAGGCCTTTCCAGACCCCGACGCTCTGTCCCCTGGCTCTCCGGTGCCCGAGGCCTCTACCATCCATTGAGAAGGCAGAGACCAATCTCTTGGCGCAGGTATTGGCTGGCATCTGGTTTTCCTGCACTGCGAATTGGCCATTATTAAGTGTCCCTGGCTGTAAACTGGTTTTGATCATGCGGCTGTGGGGGAGGGGGGAGGATGGTAGACCCCAGTGGCCAGGGATAGACTGCTGGCAGAGGGCCAGCTGAGAATGATTGCCCAAGCTAGGTCAGATGCTATGGGGGAGCGTGGTTGCAAAAATCTCACTGCGATCAATTGTCCCCTTCCAGCCTATGAAGGGGAGTTGGTCAAAACCTTAGTGATGTGTGCATCAGATGCCAAAGGGGCTATAAAAAAATCCAGCAAGCCCCTTCTTTCCTTTTTTTCCCTTCTTCCCCCAACATCTGGAAGCATGGGAATCCCCCTTTTCTGTTCAGGAGCTCAAGCCATGTGATCCTGTCCACCATTAAATCATCTTCCATGTTTCCAGTGCCTTTTACACCCCACTTGGAGCTGAACTCAGAAGGACGTTTCTTCCAACAATTTGGCACACCAGAGATGGGACTCCAAGCTAACCTAACCAATGGATATGGCCCAGGTAAGCCTCCCAGGTAACCCTCCCATGCCAAAACAGAGTAAAGAGAAGTACGTGGTGGACGCGCGACGGGGCCGGGCTTCCACCATGGGCATGCATGCATGCACACTCACCGCCCTGTGATGCTCCAGCTGCTCGGCGGAGTCACACAGGCGTCATACGCTGTGCATGCGTGCGCAAATGGCCCGGTTGGCTTAAATACAGGTGAGGAACAAGGGCGGGCGGGTGGGCCCTCCAAACCACCATTCTGGTATGGTGGCTCGTACTAGGGCGTACTGGCTGGAACCCACCACTTTACCAGTTTATCTGTTTAGTAACTGCAATACTGATGTGTTGTTGTTTTTTCCAAACTCTGCCTGGAAGCTATCTAACCCCCCCTTACTCCCTCACTTTTCTGTGGGGGAGGGGACCCTGTTCTCATGTCTTTCAGCCCTGCACAGATGAGCAGAAGATGTGGATCCAGATTCCTCCCGAGGAGAGCATTCCATTCACTGAGCCAGGAATTGGGTTCGAATCCAGCCTTCCACTAGAAAGCCATCGCAGCAACCGGAGTGGAGCCTGACTAACCTCTCCTTGCCACCCAGCATGCCACCCTGCCAGACATGAAAGAAAGGACCCCGAGATGAAGAAGTAAAGACCAAAGGACTCTCTTCAATCCCCAGAAGACAGCTCTAAAGATTGTGGGGTGGGAGGGGTTGGAATTGATTGTAAGGTTTTCTTTCTTTGCTTCATTCACATAAATTCTCATTGTAAGGTTTTCTTTCTTGTCTCATTTATATTGTAGTCAGTGTAATGTACTCATGTAAGAATTGTATTTGAGAGTGGCTAGCACAGCAAGTTCTGAACACCTTAGATTTCTGTCTGGTGGGAGGGAAATTTATCCAAAATGTCTGTATTTTCTGAATTGTAGAAGCAGCTACACAGAGAGAGAGAGAGAGAGAGAGAGAGAGAGAAGAGAGAAGATAGATAAGAGAGAAAGACAGAGAGGGAGAGAGAGAGAGACATACAAAGACAGGTAAGAGATAGAAGATAGGAGAGAAAGACAGAGAGAGAGAGAGAGAGAGACAGAAAAAGATAGAGATAAGAGAGATAGAAGATAGATAGGAGAGAAAGACACACAGGGAGAGAGAGAGACAGAATAAGATAGAGATAAGAGAGATAGAAGATAGATAGGAGAGAAAGACTGGGAGAGAGAGAGAGAGAAAAATATAGAGATAAGAGATAGAGAAACAGAGAGAGAGAGACAGAAAAAGATAGAGATAAGAGAGATAGAAGATAGATAGGAGAGAAAGACATACAGGGAGAGAGAGACAGAAAAAGATAGAGATAAGAGAGATAGAAGATAGGAGAGAAAGACTGGGAGAGAGAGAGACAGAAAATATAGAGATAAGAGATAGAGAAATGGAGAGAGACAGAAAAAGATAGAGATAAGAGAGATAGAAGATAGATAGGAGAGAAAGACATACAGGGAGAGAGAGAGACAGAAAAAGATAGAGATAAGATAGATAGAAGATAGATAGGAGAGAAAGACTGGGAGAGAGAGAGAGACAGAAAATATAGAGATAAGAGATAGAGAAACGGAGAGAGAGAGACAGAAAAAGATAGAGATAAGAGAGATAGAAGATAGGAGAGAAAGACATACAGGGAGAGAGAGACAGAAAAAGATAGAGATAAGCGAGATAGAAGATAGGAGAGAAAGACACAGGGAGAGAGGGAGACAGAGAAAAAGACAGAGATAAGAGAGATAGAAGGTAGATAGGAAAGACAGGGAGAGAGAAAGAGATAGAAAAGATAGAGATAAGAGAGATAGAAGATAAAGACAGCGAGAGAGAAAGACAGAGATAAGAGAGATAGAAGATAGGAGAGAAAGTGAGATGAGACAGAAGAGAGAAATACAGAGAGATAGGAGAGGAAGAAGTGATAGGAGAGAAAGAGAGAGAGAGTGAGTGAGTGATTGGATTTTATTCCCTTCACCTAACCTCCACACAAAGCTGATCCTAGATTGATTTGTGTTCTGTGGCACTAAAGCCCAAGCTATCATATCTCCCTGCTAATTCCATGGGGGAGGAGCAATTCCCCCACTTGGAAGATCTAGCAGAAAGGATCACCCAAACCCTGACTGTGACTCACAAAGGATGCTTGCCCAGTGAAGCAGGGTGGTCTCATGAATAGGAGTCCCAGGGCTCATCGGGTGTAATTGTAAAAATATTAAGTAGCCTGGATTGCACGCTGGCTAAACTGAATTTGGCCTCGCTAACGTAAGAGCTGGGCCAAGTTTCAAGAACCACCCCTTGGAAATGGGCAGCCTGTAGTTATTTAAAAGGCAAAAACCATGGGACTTCTGCTTGCTTGTAACCTTTTCTTGAAAGCTCACAGAAAATGATAGCAAACATCTGAAAATATAATTGACTCAGAAAATTGGGTACTGTAAATTTCTTTCCAGAACTTTTGCCCGGGCTGTTAGATCTTCATAGTTGAAAGCTCTCTGGGAGCCACTGAAGGAATTCCCCCCCCCCCCTGCTGCCTCTCTAAATGCCTCTCCCTTTGCATCAGAAAAATAAATAAATCTCCCTGATCTGACCAATTTTAATCACTTGCCAAGAACGTGTGTGCCCCACTTGCATGTTTTTAAAAAAGGGATTGTAGGAAGTTAGCACGCCCCCCCCCCCTCTATTAGAAAAATGAAATATCCTAGGAAATATTGAAAAGGCAGAATATTATATTTTCTCTGGATCAGAAATGAAGAAACATGTTTTTAGGCAGGAAACGGACTCACTCTTAATAGCCCTCACCTTTGTCAATGGGCCATTAAAGTGCCCAAGCCAGTCTATTCTACGTAACAAAGAGTTCCCCTCCTTCAGCTCCAAGGTGATGGGGTTAAGGCATGATAGTGTTAGCCCTTTACCCATCTCACCACAGGGCACCTGGGAAGCATGGGATCCCCCTTTTCCATTCAGGAGCTCAAGCCATGTGTTCCTGTCCACCATTAAAACCATCTTTCCAAGCAGCCTCCATGTTTCCAGTGTCTTTTTCCCCACTTGGAGCTGAACCCAGAATGACATTTCTTTTTTTTTTTTAATGAGGTTTGTTTTGACAGTTTCTGACATACATTTTCATTTCTGACATAAAAAACACCACTGGTTAAAATGGATTTGCTTAACCACTAATCAAGGAGAGAAGCAACTTAGAACTGAAGAGAAATTTCCTGACAGTTAGAACAATTAACCAGTGGAACAGAAGTTGCCTTCAGAAGTTGTGAATGCCCCAACACTGGAAGTCTTTAAGAAGAGGTTGGATAGCCATTTGTCTGAAACGGTATAGGGTTTCCTGCCTAGGCAGGGGGTTGGACTAGAAGACCTCCAAGGTCCCTTCCAACTCTGCTATTGTATAAACCACGCAAATTCTAATTAGGGTACTTAGTGCTGAAAAAGCTTGCCATCACTGCCCCTATATCATTCCAGACAAAGGGGTGTCCGTTTTTTTCTCCTTAAAAAACCTCCACTGATGGAGCATCCAGGCAATTTCTGTTCTCCCCATCAAGAAATTCCTCCTTATTCCAGTTTTTTTTTTTTTAAAAAAAGAAGAGACTGGACAGTCGCTTGTCTGAAATGATGCAGGATCTCCTGCTCGAACAGAGGGGTGGGCTATTCTAGACCAACCCCAGCCTACAGCAGGGATCCAACACTGCAGCAGCCTCCAGGTCCCGTCCGTTGCATTTAAGTGCCCAAGGGGAAATAAGCAGGTAAAGATAAAGTTTCTCTTCACACACATATGTGCCAGTCGTTCCCGACTCTAGGGGGCGCTGCTCATCTCCGTTTCAAAGCCGAAGAGCCAGTGCTGTCCGAAGACGTCTCCGTGGTCATGTGGCTGGCGTGACTCAACGCCAAAGGCGCACGGAGCGCTGTTACCTTCCCAACAAAGGTGGTTCCTATTTTTCTACTTGCATTTTTTACCTGCTTTCGAACTGCTAGGTTGGCAGAAGCCGGGACAATTCACGGGAGCTCACTCCGTTACGCAGCACTAAGGATTCGAACCGCCAAGCTGCTGACCTTTCTGATCGACAAGCTCAGTGTCTTAGCCACTGGGCATCCCTTGTCAATGGGAAATAAAAAGACCCCAAATCCCATTTCCCTCCCCCCACCCGCAGACTGCGTCCCTTCTCCTCTATTCGATGCAAACGTCTTAAAATTTTCTCCATAGGAAAATCCAAAGCAATTTCAGCCAGTGATTTTATTGCTCGTTGAGGCAATGGGGAGAAATTTGGGGTCGGTCAGCACCACGGACAGCTCATGAGCACGGAGGCTCGGCTAGATGGCTTTCAGGTGCCTCTTGGGCTGAGAACCAGCAGATTTTGATCCCATGGTCCTATGTGAGAAAATTGGTCCCAAGTCTCTTTTTTTCTAGTGCTGTCGTAAGTTTGGACGGTCACTAAATGAGACTCAGTTCATCTTATAGATTGGCGATGAGTGTGCTCAAATGCAGACCAGCCGTACTTTGGAGCTCTGCATCGATGCGGCCACCAGATGGCGCTACAAACCCCCCCCCCCCATGGCCAGATGTTCCTCTCTTGCTAGTCAATTGCCTTTTTTACCTGTTCCAAGGTGACCTGGCTTTTCTTGAATGAGGTCCAGCCCCATTAAGGCTGAGTGCATGTTGTATCTCTTTTAACTTTGCCTTGTCTTCTACTTTTTAAACTTTTTAGTATTCCTTTTATTGTTTTTTATGTAAGCCGCCCGGAGTCCTTCGGGATCGGGCGGCATATAAATTTATTAAACTCAAACTCAAACTCACAGCCAACAGTTAGAGCAGCGTCTTTCAACCTCAACGCCTTTAAGATGTGTAGACTTCAACTCCCAGGATTCCCCAGCTAAGCCTGAATTCTGAGATCGCAGCGGAAGGGATTCAAAGAGAGTAAGCAGGGCATACAATAGGGCAGTGGTTCCCAAACTTGGCAACTTTAAGACTTGTGGACTTCAATTCCCAGAATTCTCCAGCCAGCTCTGCAGAGCTGGCTGGAGAATTCTGGGAGTTGAAGTCCACAAGTCTTAAAGTTGCCAAGTTTGGGAACCACTGCAATAGGGACAGGTGTAAAAAAAAGACACGTGGTATCACCAGGAAACGGATGGGCCAATCATAAAAGTCACCAAGGTTTATGAAAATCCTGCTCTCCACAAAAAAGTTTGAATTAAAAAGTACCCCAACCCTTGGGAAGGAAAATGAACAGCAGACGAGGCGGCTTTTCTTTTTTTAAATTTTTAATTCAACTTTTTTTTAACAGGAAGAAATCCTCAAGAGGTCCAAATACTTAAAAAAGAGAGAGAAAGAGAGCAGGCTACAAAGAGTTTGGGAACCCCCCCAAAAAAACCCCGCCGTGAAGAAAACGTGTTCCGGCTAACGACCGAAGTCCACTGGGACGTGTTCTAGAAATATATATATATATAGAGAGAGATATATTGCACCCCGAGAAAAACTGTTTAGTGGGGAGCAGGTTTATATCGAAGACGGAGCAAACACCCACTTAGATACCAGAGAGGGAAAAAAGCAGGGATAAAAAGTTATCACCCCAAAAGTTGGAAGTCTCAGAACAAACGGGGCTTCTTCCAAAAGTCTGGAAATGCCACAAACCCCAATAAAATAAATAGAAAGTATTGCCTTGTGACCCCAGAAAGAGATAAAAAGATACAGTACAACATAAGGGTTCAACAGCTCCCCAACCCCAATATCCCACCCTCCCTCTGTGTAAAAGAAGTCCAAAGCCTCTGGCTGGTTGGATGACCACTGGGAATCCCAAAATGGCCAGCGTAGTTAATTTAAAAAAAAAACCCTTTTTTAAAAAAAGGCACGATATTCTTTATTTTATTGTCTTGCTTTTGATGTTGTTTGCAGGGAGGTGAGATTTGAGACGGTGGGCATGGAAGCCATTGGCGGGGTAAGGAGCTGCCATGGAAGTTTTTAAAAATTAATTTTTAAAAATTATTTTTTTAAAAAAAAAAACTACCCATTTTCTCCCTCACCTGTTCTCAAGAGGTACCGCCCATCGTTGCTGTTGTGTTCTTGCGTTGTGTGGTTTCCTTTCACAGCGGGTTATTGTGCAAGTTAAGACGCATCCTCATCCTCTCATGAGGGCTAGAAACCTGCCTAGTTTCCCAAACAAGAAATGAACGATTAGGCTTTTCTCTTTTCTCTTCTTTCGCTCAACAGGATGAGTTTTGAGCACGTTTCTTCCCATCTGGCGGGGTTGATCATGATGGCAGGTGGGCTTATAACAATGGCTTCTTCAAATAATCCTGGTTAAAAGTGGCAACTCCATCTTGGCTTAAGTAAACCAGTTGGTTTACTGGTTTTTTCTTTCTTTCTTTTTTTTGGTAAAACGTTTGTGCCTGATTATATAATCTGCATAGATATTACACAGCTCACTTTCTGCTTGGAGACGCAGTTTTATAACAAGAGAATTGAGGAGCTTCCATATTTAGTGGCAGTCTACAAGGATAAAGACACTAGTGGTTGTTTTCTCATCAGGAATATTTGGGGTTTTTCAGAAGGATGCATCTAAACATGATGGCTGCAGAACGAGCGTGGACTTCAACTCCCAGAATTCCCCGGCCAGCCCTTACTCTCTTACAATCCCTTCCACTGCAATCTTCTCTCTGCTATGGGAAGGGAGTGGGTGAAAAATAAAATGAGCGTGGCTGGCTGGGCAATTCTGGGAGTTGAACTCCTCCACTCATCTGAAACTTGCAAAATTTGAGAATTACGGGGTTGGATAGACAAACCCACATAAAAGAGTTTCGATGCCATTCCAAGCTACGGAAAACAGAATTAAGTTTGGTTTTTAAATCTAGCCTTGTTCTGCCTTGTTTTTCCTTTTAGGGAGAGGAATGGAGGACGCCAATTTTTGCATTGGTCATAATTCAAGGCTTTGGACGTTAAGCAGAGTGAGAGGTAACCAGGCCTAGGGTTATATGCCGGGAGAAAAGTATGATTTAAATTTTTTTTTTAAAAAGCCCAGAATAATGGAAATGGCACAATTTGTCTAGATGTGACATGGACACGATACCCACTTTAGATAAAACGTGTTTATGGAGTAGAAAAAAAAATCCTTATTGCCGAGGTGGCTCAGTGGTTACAGTGCTGTACTGCAGGCCACTTCAGCTGACTGCTATCTGCAGTTTGGCGGTTCAAATCTCACCAGCTCAAGATTGACTCAGCCTTCCATCCTTCCGAGGTGGGTGAAATGAGGACCCAGACTGTGGGGGGCGATATGCTGACTCTGTAAACCGCTTAGAGAGGGCTGAAAGCCCCATGAAGCGGTATATAAGTCTAACTGCTATTGCTATTCATTTACATTTTTGTAAATTCCCACTACTTAACAGTTTGGTGTTCGCTTCATAGAATCCCATTGGGAAACTCAGCTTTTGGGGTGTCGGAGCCCAGGAACCCACAAATAATAAAAAAAAATTGTTTGGGTTTTAAAATGTGTAAACTGGCCTTTGGATGTGTGTGTGTGTGTGTGTGTGTGTGTGTGTGTCTTCCCAAGGCCACCATAACCTCAGCATAAATGTTTAGAAATTGGATTGCATGGAGAGATCTCCCTTCTCGTCCCAAATAGCGAACTGTCGCCCGAACAGGCGAACAAGTCACTTGTTGTGAATTGCTTGGTAAAAACTCCAGGAACGTTGTTGTGCTTAGAGAACAATATCTCTTCGGACCAAAGCTGGACATCTGGGTGCAGATAGCCCCTTAATTCAGGGCAGCGTACACATGAAATGAAAAGGGCGGAGGTCTCGTATAATATTAGCAACCGTTTGCTCTCTACTCTCCCTTTCTCTCCAGGCGCTGATTTTTCTCCCCACCCCTCTTTTATTTGTCAATCAAAGAACATGCAAATATACCTACCTGGGGATTAGGGCAGAATGGCCAGATGTTAAACATCTGGTGGGGGAGGGGGGGAAGAGGATGTGGTTTCCTGAATGCCCCAACGTGGGGACCCTAGAGAAGGAAGGCGCAGGGCGGGGAAGAAAACTTTTGTCGCGACGCAGGAGAAAAAAATAAATGTGGTGTCCCCTAATATATAACAAGGAGCCTTAACAGCGCTAAAACGTTCCCCACGGAGCTGGGTCTGATGTGATCCATGCATTTCCTCCCCCCCCACACCCCCATTATATAGGGAAGCAACTCCACTAGTTATGGGGTCAGGGCAAACCCCTTCTGCAGGGGTCAGTTGTATTGCTCGAGGGAGATGCTGCAAAAGGAAAGCTGCAAATTTCGTAGCGCAACCTTCCTCCTCCTCCTCTCCCGTTGCTGCATCCCGTAGGAGGTTATGGGGCTGTGGCTCCGTCCAGGATGTGGGGGGGAGGCTTTGGCACAGAACAGGAGGTAGGGTGGTGAGTTTTCTTGCTTAAGGGGCTAGGGAACGAACCTAATGGGGTTTTTCCTGGATCGGACTTAAATTTTGCTCCTGAGAGAAACCCTCAATTATTATTATTATTTTTTTGCAAACAACCACTTTGTCCCATTCCCAACATTGACGCTATTCTGGAATAACGGACTCCGTGCAGCTGACATTATTCTGAAATAACGGACCGAATGAATGCAACCTTATTTCGGAATAACGGGACCAGATCCACGCATGCATTATTCTGGAATAACGGACCATTGTGCATGCAACACTATTCTGGAATAACGGACCCCCATGCACCTGACACTATTTCGGAATAACGGACCACACGCGGGTCTCACCCACGACCTCCTCGTTGCTCGCAAAGAGGGCCTGTTGGAATGTAGAGCGAGGACGAGGGAAATTTGGAGCACGTAACCTGCCCAGGTTTTTTTTAAAGGGAAACCCGGCTCTTTTTGGCCACAGCTGCCTCCAAGAGAGAAGGATCGCTACCCAAAGACATGCACATTTAACATCTACCTAGAAAAGTTCTCGCAGAGCACGTGAGATGATTAGAAAAAAAAACGAACCAAAAAATCCGTCAGTTTTGGACGAGCTGTGTGGGTTCTTGCAGTAGAAAAGGAAGAGAGGAGGACTTTATCCTCTCTTGCCCCGAGCTGAGATATGACCCGTCTGGATTTGAAGTGCTTTTCTTCCAAGGTTGCTCTCGGAAGCATCCTGCTTTTAACCTCTCTCTCTCCCCTGATCTTGACAACCAGGACGAGAGACAAGATGAAGGTTCTTTGGTGCTATGTCCAGTTCCTGGTGCCAAATCCGGACCGCATCCAGGAGGAAGCCCCGTCGAGCGAGAAACAAAATCTGGAAGCTGGACGGGACCGACTCGCCGCAGCCGAGTCGCCGCAGGACAATTCAACCGATACAAAAGTTCATTTCGACGGAACCATGGCCCATGATAACAAAAGGAAGTCATTGCGGAAATACGAGAGTTACAAAAATGTCAACAAAAACGTGGCTGCCCGTCGTAAAGTAACTGAGTGGATTGATTATAATGCAGTCTCGAATCGTCTCGAGTTGTCTCGTGACGAGCTATCCTGGGCCCTCTGGAAGAGACGCGTACGAAGCGATCCCAGCTTCTCCGGTGTCTACGAGGCCGAGCTAATCGAATCCGAGTGGAACGTGACGTATCCCGAGGAGGCTGAAGGTGAGCTCAAGAAGCTGCTCGTGCTTCCTTTGCTTCCGTTTTTCTGAAGATCGTCTTGGCCTCTCCAGGAAGGACTCAGTCCTGCCCGGAAACATTCGGGCTTGGAGCAACTCCTGATCATCGGACAATCCTCCATCCCGGGACTCTCGCAGAGTTCCACATGAATCTGTTCGTGGCAAGGCATGTCCAAGCTCCCTTTGGGGAAGAGAGTCCGTCTGTCCTCCTGGGCTGGGAGAGAGACCGGTACCGCCAGAGAAGTCCCTCGTCCCTGGACTGAGATGCTTCGCAAAACTTGAGGCTCTCGTTCGAAAGTGGCCAAAGGGAAGTCCCGGAGAACCGTGGCGGTGGAACGGCGGGGAAAGGCATCTGGGAGGAGAGAGACGGAGGCCGAGCGCACCGGGGGTCTCCTCAGGGTACGACGGGGGCTGGGGTAATCCGTGAAGTCCATCACGTCCTCTTTGCTAAAGCACTTGTAGCCTCCTTGCCGGTGGATGTCTTCGCACGAGAAGGGCTTGAGGGATAACGGGCTCTCGGCGGACTTCCTGCGCTTCCGGTGCGGACGGCGTTCCTCCTGGTAGGAGAGGACGCTGGTCCTCCGCCGGTCGTATCGAGGCTGAGGGAGGAGCAGGCTTGCCAATTCAGCGGTGATGTCCTCTCCTGCCACCCAATGCTGAAAGTAGGCCGAAATCTGGCTGGTGGTCCAAATCTCAGTTTCGTCGTGCGAGAAACGCCTGGTGGGAGGGACCTGCAGGAGAGACGAGGAAGAAACACCATCATTTAATTTATTTTTAATTTAAATATTCTACCTTGTAGAAGAACAATGAGGTTGTGGGTGCTCCATCTCAGGAGGCCTTCAAGAAGAGATTGGACAACCATTTGTCTGAAATGATAAGAGGGTCTCCTACTTGAGCAGGGGGTTGGACTAGAAGACCAAGGAAGAGGTGAGCGGCGACAGGGTGACCAGGCGGGATTTCTGCCACCGGTCTGGCGAACTGATGCCAATCGTCCCTGCTGGTTCGGCTGAACCGGGAGGATTTCACCCCTGATTGGGGTTAATAACTGGGGGAGGACCGTTGACCTGGAACGGTCTGCTGGAAATCTATATCCGATCTCGTGGAAACGGGCTTCCTTTTAGCACACAACGGAAACGAGAAAGACCATCTAACCTTTGGTTGGCATCTTCCCATGGTTCCCCAAAGCCCAACCTGCTCACCTGCAGATACTGCATTCTGTCCTCCGGGACAGGCTTGGCGGCATAGAGCTGAGGGATCCCCCGCTCCAGGGCTGACAGGTCATAGCTGGCGATCTGGTCCACCGTGAGAACGTCGCCGGAGAGGTTGTCGGGATAGGGTTGCGAGTACGTTGCTTCTGCGGGAATCGGCCGTTCCAAGCTGGTCTCTTCGGTCCCGGGTAGAGAAGGAGAGGATGGAAGATTAAAAAAGTGAGAGGCAGTGTGTCTCTAGCACATCACTCGAGTACCACATCGTCCCAGTTCCCACGACAAGAACGTTTCAAGTCCTGGAAGTACAATTCTTCCGCCAACGCCATTATCGCCGGAGAAACTAGGGAAACTTTTCCACCCATTATGCAGCTGAGGGCTACGCGGTCTCTTATCTAACCATTCCGTTGGCCGTGTCTCTTTTCCCCGTCTCCAAAGCTGGGAGCCCCTGTCCTGAGGTGTAGCCGAGGGGCACCGCCTGTCCTGGAGGGACACCGCCACTGGGCGCCGCACGCTTACCTTCCCCGCCGTCATCGTTGGACATGATGGCCACGCACTTCTCCCAGACCGAGCGGACGTCGGCCCGGTAGCGGTCGCAGGCCCAAAGGAACAAGGGGAGGAGGAGGGACTGGGCAACAGAGCACCAGACGATACACAGGACCATCCAGTCGTAGGCAACGTCCGATTTCAGGCTGGCAAAACTCACCACCTGAAGGGCAGAGAGAGGAAGACGTCTAATCCATTCTAATAAACAAGACAGGCTGAAATTATGAATCAATTATCACTCCTGATTTCCTTTCTCTTCCCCCCTTTCCTTCCTTCCCTTTCCTTTTCCCCTTCTATTTCCTTCCTTCCTTTACCCCTTCTCTCCCCTTCTCTATTCCCTTCCTTTCCTTCCTTTTCCTTCTGTCCCCTTCTATTTCCTTCCTTCTTTCTCCTTCTCTCCCCTTCTCTCTATATCTTCCTTCCTTTCTTTCCCCCTTCTCTCCCCTCATATTTCCTTCCTTTCCCCCTTC
Source organism: Thamnophis elegans (assembly GCF_009769535.1). Classification (NCBI taxonomy): domain Eukaryota; kingdom Metazoa; phylum Chordata; class Lepidosauria; order Squamata; family Natricidae; genus Thamnophis; species Thamnophis elegans. The sequence continues at coordinate 979,840 of NC_045555.1, read as the reverse complement.
TCTCCTCTTCTATTTATTTCCTTCCTTCCTTTTCCCCTTCTCTCCCCTTCTCTCTATTTCCTTCCTTCTTTCCTTCTTCTGTCCCATTCTCTCTATTTCCTTCCTTTCTTTTCCCCTTCTCTCTATATCCTTCCTTCCTTTTCCCCTTCTCTCCCCTCCTCTCTATTTCCTTCCTTTCCTTCCTTTTCCCCTTCTCTATTTCCTTCCTTCCTTCCTTCCTTTTCCCCTTCTCTCCCCTTCTTTTTATTTCCTTCCTTTCCTTCCTTTTCCCCTTCTCTCCTCTTCTCTCTATTTATTTCCTTCCTTCCTTTTCCCCTTCTCTCTATTTCCTTCCTTCTTTCCTCCTTCTCTCCTTCTCTCCCCTTCTCTATTTCCTTCCTTCCTTCTTTCCTTCCTTCCTTCCTTCCTTCCTTCCTTCCTTCCTTCCTTCCTTTTTTATAAACACGTCAAGGTGGTAAATAGACCCAATACTCTTTCCTCCTCCTCCTCCTCCTCTTCCTCCTCCTCCTCCTCCTCTTCTTCTTCCTCCTCCTCCTCTTTCATCCATAACAACCCCCCTGCCAGGTGGGCTGGACTGAGAAAGTAAGTGGCCCAAGGTAATCCAGCTGGCTTTTATCTCCAATCAACTGAAATTGAATCAATCTAAACAATAAGGGAAGCTGTAGATTCTCTCTCTTTTTCTCTCCCCCTAACTATCCATCCTTCCACCCACATCCATCCATTTATCTACCTACCTTTCTCTCTTATCTAACCTATCTATATTCTGTCTGTCTGTCTGTATATATGTATCCATCCATCCATCCATCCATCCATCCATCATCTGTCATCTATCTATCTATCTATCTATCTATCTATCTATCATCTATCTATCTATCTATCTATCATTTATCTATCTATCTATCATTTATCTATCTATCCCATCCATCCATCCATCCATCCATCCATCCATCCATCCATCCATCCATCCATCCACTGTCTACCTTGTGCTCTCTGGCAGGGGGCACCGGATTTTCCTCTGCTCCGGCCACCAATACCCGCGTCCAAATAACCCCACCCTATGTTGGACGGTTGTCAGCAACCACAGCCATCCCACTCCCGCCGCCAGTTTTACCAAGACGGGGAATCCCATCAGGAAATCGTAGAGGAAAACGATGCCGGTGATCAGGTAAGTGATCTGCAGAGAGGTCTTGACGGGTTCGGATCCGTCGATGGAGGAGCGGCGCTTGCCCTGGGCGTCCTCCACCACGATGGTGGGCACGTTGAACTTGTTCTTGTCCACGTTGTTGCCCGCTTGGATGGAGAAGGTCTGGAAGAGGGCGATGGCCACGCAGACCACCCCCATGGCCACGCTGCCGCTGATGAGGAGCAGGAAGCAGACCCCGAAGCCCAGGCCGATCTCTGTGACGATGAAACGGCAGTCGCTGGCGTAGAACCGCTCGGTGGTGTCGTGCCAGCCCACGGCGGGCAGCGTGGAAAGGATGAAGGAGACCATCCAGATGCCCATCACTGTGTGGACTGCTTGCTTCTTGGTATTGCTCAATCTGCGGGAAGGGAAAAGACCCCCTTAAGATTGGCCAGGATTCCCTATCAGTTAGGCAAGGGGGTCTCCGAGCGCGGCCACTTTTGTGGACTTCGATTCCTTGAATTGGTTGATGAGAAGACACACGTCTTTGGATGTGCATTCCCATTGTTTTCCTGCTTACTCTCTTGCGATCCCTTCCTCTTCGATCGCCCTGCTCTAGCGAGGGGGAGGAAACGAATAAAACCAGCATGGGTAGCTACGGAATTCAGGGAGTCCGATGGATGGATGGGTGGATGGATGGAGGGATGGATAGATGAGTGAATGGATAGACGAATGGACAGACAAATGGAAAGATGGATGGAGAAATGGATTGATGGACGGATGAAAGGCTGCATAGATGGATAGATAGATATATAAATGGATGGATGAATAGACAAATGACAGGTCAAATAGATGAAAAGATGGATGGATGGACGGATGAAAGGATGCAGAGATGGATAGACAGATATATAAATGGATGGATGGACAGATGACAGATCAAATAGATGGAAAGATGGATGGCTGGACGGATGAAAGGATGCATGGATGGATAGACAGATATATAGATGAATGAGTGAATGGACAGATGGAAGGATGGACGGACAGACAGGTTTGAGGAGTTGGGTGTTTGAAGAGATGGATAGGCAGATGAATAGATGGATGGATGGATGAATAGATGTGAACAGATAGACGGATGGATAGACAAATGGAAAGATGGATGGAGAAATGGATTGATGGGCGGATGAAATGATGCAGAGATAGATGGATAGACAGATATATAGATGGATGGATGAATACACAGATGACAGGTCAAATAGATGAAAGGATGGATGGATGGATGAAAGGATGCAGAGATAGATGGATAGACAGATATATAAATGGATGGATGGATGGACAGATGACAGGCCAAATAGATGAAAAGATGGATGGATGGACGGATGAAAGGATGCATAGATGGATAGACAGATGTATAGATGGATGAGTGAATGGATAGATGGAAGGATGGACGGACAGACAGATGAAGGTTTGAAGAGTTGGGTGTTTTGAAGAGATGGACAGGCAGATGAATAGATGGATGGATGGATCAATGCATGGACAGACGATTGAAGGAGAGACACATTTTCTATCTCAGAAAATTCCATCTCCCTAATTCCTTGGATCCGCATCCCGCCGTTTTGTTCAGGAGCTCACGGCGGCCTCCTCAGCGTTTCTCCTCCTCTTCCACCCCGCCCCCCTCAACCACCCCGCCTCCCACCCCGAGGTCCCACCTGTAGTTAACCGGCCAACGGACCATCCACATCCGGTGATAGGACAGCGAGGTGACGGAGAAGCAGGTGGCCAGCGTCAAGGTGTAGAAGGTGGAGACGAAGACCTTGCAGAGGCCCTCGTTCCACTCGTAGTCCGAGTGCTGCTGGCGCAGCTGGACGACCGAGTACATGGTGATGGGCACGGCGATGTTCAGGATGTGAGTCCCCGCCAGGGTGCAGATGAGGAACTCCAGCGGCTTCCACTTCTTCTGCTTGGCGCTGACACTCAGGATGCCCCAAGCGTTGGCCAGCACCGCCAAGCCCGAGCACACCAGCCAGGCCACCGCGTTGTCGTGCAGGGTCCGCTCGCGGTTCATGATGGAGGGCGGGGCTGCCGCCAGCCGGGGAGGCCAGGTGAGGATGGCGAGCCGGGAAGATGGCGGGCAGGGGAGGCATCCTACCGGAGAGGCGGCGCCATCAGGGGTGGGTCAGAGGAGGGGGAGCCCCCCACCTGCGCACCGACAAGCAGGGTTTGACCGACATGGTGTGATGGCCCATGTTTCTGGAAAGGGAAGGACCATCCAATTTAATTTAATCAATTTAAAAATTTTTAAACGCAATTGTATTTTTTAATTTAATTGCATTCTGTTTCATTATTCGATTTGATTTTTATTAGTTTAATAGAATAATATAGAACAATACAGCGTAGTGTAATGCAATACTAAACCATACTATATTATGTCAAGATGCATTATATATAATAATAACAATAATGAAATGCACATGGAAAAAAAAAGTATATATGAAATTCTTATTCGTTCGGTAAACATTTCTCATCCTTTCTGCATTTCCGCCTTGCCTTCTCAACCACGGTGGGAAAAATGAAAAATGCCTTCCAACTGCTGAAGAAATAATTTCTCAGCCGCCTCCGACAGAATGTTTCATCTGCCACCTTTCTGGCAGACATAATAACGCAGGCTAACTAAAAATGTCGTTCTTTTTTTTTTTCCCCTTTAAAAATAAAATAAAAGCGTTGCATTTCCCCAAAAATGGGGAGTGGGGCAGAAGAAAGCAACAGCCCGAAGGAATATTCCTCGATTGGCTGGAGTCTTTGGTAGCTCCAACCAAAAACAACAGCAATTCTCCAAGGAATTTGCAGAGAGAGAGAGAGAGAAACGGCCAGAAATAGAACTTGCTCTCCTCTGATTCCATGTTTATTTCTCTCCGCTTGGGGGAAGAAAACCATCTCAAGGGGAGGTTTTTTTAAAAACAACCCCCCCCCCCCAATTGCATGCAGAGTCCCTCAATTTACAACCAGAGTGGGAGCCGGAAGTAAGCAACACAGACGAGTCACTACAGGTTTTGCAAACTTTTTGTTCCGATCCAGCTCCCCAAACACGACAAATCCTCGGACGGGAACTCAAAATATCCCTTTATTTAGGAGCGCCGGGCAAAAGTTTCTCAGTCCGTCCAGGAGATGAGTAGCTGCCTGCCACATCTATTCATCTCCGCCCCCTGCCTTTGATCCCCAGAGCTCGGGCGGGGCTTCGCTAGCAGCCCTGGTTTTTCCGTCCCAAGGACCGGCCCATAGATTTCCACTGCCCTCCTCTCCTCTCTGCTTTCTGTGCATCCGTGCGTCAGGCACTGGATTCAGCTGTTCCTCCTCTTCCTCATCAGCCACCTCCAGACCTGGGGGCTCTTGACTCTCCATCGGAGGGCTGACGGACGGCCGGGGCTCTGCCCCCCACCCCCTCTCTGCCAGCTCCATCCCCTCTCCCCCCTCGCAGCTCTCAACTTGCCTTGAGGCTGACCCTCACTCCCACGCTTCCTCCTCCTCCTCTGATTTGGCTGCTGGAGGGGCCTGGTGGCCAACAGGCCACAACACTTTTCTGCGGTGGTTGCAATGTGTCGTTAAGCGAATCATGTAGTCGTTTTGCAAACCTGGCTTCCCTCCCTTTGCTTGTTGGGCCCCCACTTGGGGAAGGGGTTGATCACAAATGGTGATCACATGACCCTGGGAGAAATTCATGCCGGTTGCTAAGTGTCCTCATTCTGATTATGTGACACTGCCGGGGACGCTACGTCATAAGTGCGAGGATCAGTTACAGGCCAGTTTGTTTTTTTCTTTTCAGTGAAAGAGAATTTAAGACGGGTCTTAGGGAATACAAACAGTTGAATCGCAACCGTTCATTTAATGACTCTCCGAAGCTACAACGCCACTGAAAGGGCCGTTTTTTTTCCACACTTAACGACCATTGCGATCCTGCGATCAAAATTCAAAAGGCTCAGCTGCTGGTTCACGTTTAAGTGAGGTCCCTGTTAAGTTAGGGACACAGTCGTTAAGCGAATGGAATTTGCCCGGCAACCGTCATAAATACGACTCGATGGCCGAGCGTCTGAATTTCGATCACATGATCAGGTGCAACTGTCGTTAAGCGTGAAAAACGTTTAATTCCTTTCCCGTGTTCTAAAAAAATCTGATTTTTTTTTAATGAAACCACAACAGGATAATGTTGTGCCACAGGCTGTTGGGCTCAATTTTAGATGACGGAGGGGAAAAAAAAATATTATTTTTGAAAAGTTCGTTTTTCCAAAGCAAAGACAAGCCCCCACCCCACCCCTCCCACCCCAAAAATAATCCCTTCCAGCAAAGCAAAATCAGCCCCCCTCCCAATTTTCTCCCATCCGCATTTTTCAACCTCTATTTTTCTTTTTTTTAAAAAAGAATCTGCTTTCCACATTTAAACGAAGGTCAGGATCTGCCTTCACCCGGGTCTGTTTTTCTTAAAAAAAGCAAAACACGAAATCAGACCGAGGTAGAATATGAGCACATCCTGGGGGTGGGTTTTAATCCCAGTTTCCCCGAAGAAGCCATCATGACTTGTGTTCAAGCTGAACCTCCCCCCGCAAACAGCAATGAAATGAAAGGACGAGCAAAACCTTTCCGGGTTTTTTTTTATTTCCAAATAGATAAAAAGCAGTGATAGGTTTAGCTTCCATTCGGATTAAATTTTAATTTGCGTTCCGTATAATTAATAGCATTACGGGCTGGGCTGCATTTACTGATTTTGGGGTCTGAGCCAGAATGGTAATCTCTGGTTTAGGAATAATAGGAATAGGAGGAGGCAGCTGGCCCCCAATTCAAATCCTCCCCCTAAAACCAATCTCTCTCTCTTTACTCCCTCTTCTTTTATCTGTCTGTCTGTCTGTCTATCTATCTATCCATCTTATCTACCCATCTATCTTTCTCTCTCTATCTTACCTACCTAGCTATCATTATCTATCTACCTATCATCTATATCTATTATCTATCATCCATCCATCCTGCTTACCTACCTATCATCCATCCATCCATCCATCCATCCATCATCCAGCCATCATTTCTATCAACTCTATCCAACCCTATTTTCTCCCTTCTTTCTCTCCATGTCTCTCTCCTCACTCACACACACCTGTTCTATCTCTGTCCGTCTGTCATCTATATTTCTCCTTTCTTTCCATCTCTATCACCATCTGTCTCTCTCTCATATATATCTCTCTATCCCTATTATCTCTCTCATCCCTCTATACGCCTGTCTGTCTGTCTGTCTATCATCTATCTATCTATCTATCTCTATCTATTTATCTATCTATCTATATCATCTATCTATCTATCTATCTATCTATCTATCTATCTATCTATCTATCTCTATCTATCTCTATCTATCTCTATCTATCTATCTATCTATCTATCTATCTATATCATCTATCTATCTATCTATCTATCTATCTATCTATCTAAACTATCTATCTATATCTATCTATCTATCTATCTATCTATCTATCTATCTATCTATCTATCATCTATCTATCTATCTAAATTATCTATCGCTATCTACCTCGTCTGCCTCTCTCTCTACTTATCTACCTACGTATCTATCCTCTCTCTCTCATTCCATCCCTCTCCCTCTCTCTTTCTCCCCCTCTCTCTCTCTCTTGGATGGCAGCCTTGCACAGCCTCCGTGTAGAAAGCCGGCAGCTTTTCCATCGTCGGGAGGAAAGTGCCAAAAAAAATGCAACGGGAGTCGGTTTAAGATTTAATTGCGAGCGACAACTAAGCCAGCTCTGTTTTTTTCGGCTGGCACAGCCATTTTAAGCCACGGGTGAAGATCTTCCTCATGGTTTATTAGCCCAGTGGGTGAAGAACAGCAGGAAGAAAAGAGCTCCGATGCGGGTGGATTAAAGCAGGAGGAAGAGCTGGGCTCCAACCGGGAAAATAAATAACTTTTTCTTCTTCTTTTTTTTTTTTAAAAAAAGGACGGCGTTTTTATTTTTTTACTTTCAAGGACAACAATACAGGGAGTCCTCGACTTACGACCGCAATCCAAGGCAGAATTTCCGTTGCTAAGCAAGGCGGGTGGGCTCAGGGAGCCGTGCCCGATGGGATGAACTTTTTTTAAATCTCTTTTTAACAGCCGTCTTTATCTGAGCCGTTGTTAAGTCCGAACGGCCGCTGAACAAGCGGCTGCATGCGGAGTGGGCTGCATTGCAAAGGAACATGTTTTTTTAAAGCATGACAGTCGGTCATAAGGACCCCCCCCTTCTCCAGCGTCGTCGTAACTTTGGAACGTTCGCTAAATGAACGTTCGTAAGTCGAGGACTACCTGTTGTTATTATTATTTTTTTAAAAAAATGGAATGCTTGAGGACTACTCTCCTTTAAAAAAAAAAAAAAAAAAGGAAACGATTCCAAACGGGCTTCGGTTTGTCGCACAGAAGCCCTGCCAAATTGTGCTCTCTCTCTCTCTCTCTCCTTGCCAAGGGGCTTCACACAACACACTTAAGCCCAGCTTAAACCGCACACACACACACACACACAAACACACCGACAAGCTCACAGAGAGGGGGTCAGACTAGATGACCTCTGGGCCGCATTCGGCTATAGATCCAGAATCAATCCTGCTGTGACATAATTCTCCCCCCACAACTGCAACACGAGCTGACTCACAATTAGCCCAGGGGTTGTGAGGAGGAGGAGCGGCTCCTGAAAACACACAACACAAGTGTGTGGGAGTCACCCCTTGATCGTAATTCCAGGCTTGGAAATTTCTGTGATGGGAAAGAAAACTCGCCAAAGTGAGATTAAAGCCATTATGATTATTTGGGCACAATCTCGCCTCTCCGGGCCGGCTTCCCCCCCCCCCCCCCGGTCTGGCTGCGAATTTGGGGGTTCAAACAACCAGGAATGAGCCCCCCAAAACTCCAAGGGAGACGGACGGTGAGGAAAGAGGAAGTGTACGAAAGTCCTCCTCTTACGACCGCAACAGAGCCCTGCATTTCTGCCGCTAAGCCAGACAACTGTTAAAGTGATTTTCGCCGCGTCTTATAACCTTTCTTGGCACCGTTGTTAAAAGTGAATGGCTGCCGTTATTAAGTTAGTCCCACGGTTGTTAAGTGAATCCAGATTGAGTTTGCTTATTGGACGGTCGCAAAAGGGGGGGCCGCATGACCCCAGGGACGCTGCAACCGTCGTAAAGGCAAGTCATCAATGATCCCACCACTACGGGGATACTCCGACGGCCGTAAGTTCGAAAAATCCAGTCCTGTTACTTTTCCCCCCCAGTGCCGTCGTAACTCCGGACGGTCACTAAGTGAATGGTTGTAAGTCAAGGACATGCCTGTATATGTGGAATGAAATGAAAGGATAATTTCATATGGAAATGTGGGAATGCGCCAGGATGGTTATAATTGCCCATCAAAAGGTATAGTTTCAGATAGGAGTTACAACAGTTCGTTCAGCGACCGCTTCGAAGCTACGACACTGAAAAAAGCGACTTAGAACCAGTCCTCGCACTTACAACCACCGCCGCATACCCAGGGTTACGAGGTCAACATTCAGACGCTTAGCCACTGGCTCAGAGTTATGACGGGCGCACTATCCGGGGTGTGTGTGTGTGTGTGTGTGTCACACAATCCCCTTTCGCAACCTCCTGGTAAGCAGGAAAGTGAGATTCGCTTAACAACGGTCGTGATTCGCTTACAAAAACGGTCATGAAACCAGGCAAAACTCACTCCGCAACTGTTTTGCTTAACCACGGGAATGTCAGGCTCAATTGTGGCCGTACAATGAGGACTTGCCTGTGATCCACCCGTGGATACCAACAACCTGCTTCGCCAAAAGACAACAATAAATGAATACAGGAAGTCCTCGACTTACGACGGTTCACTTAGTGACCGCACAAAGTTGCAACGGCACTAAAAAAAAAAGCAACCGGGTCGTTTTTTTTCACACTTAACGACCGTCGCAGCCTCCCCCCACGATCACGAGATCAAAAAAAAAAAAACCCCACACACACTCGGCAACTGACTCATATTTATGACGGTCTCAGTGTCCCGGGGTTCTGCGATCCGCCTTTGGCAACCTTCCCGACGGAATCAACGCCGGATTCATTTAATAACCGTGTTGCCTGGCTTCATGGCTGCGACGATTCACTTAACAACCGGAGAGAGAGAGAAAAGTTGCAAAATGTGGCCGAAGTCGCTCAACCCTTGTCTCGCTTAGCCACGGAAAACTGTTGGGAGGGGTCGTAAGTCGAGGCCTACCTTCCAGGAAAAAAGTGCAGAATCTGCTTATTTTTTTAAAAAAATAAAAATAAAATAGAATAAAGTGAAATAAAAAATATTCAACAGCAAATTTGGGCTTGGATTAAGCCAGTGTTTCTCAACCTTGGCAACTTGAAGATGTCCGGACTTCAACTCCCAGAATTCCCCAGCCATGCGAATTCACTGGCTGGGGAATTCTGGGAGTTGAAGTCCTGACATCTTCAAGTTGCCAAGGTTGAGAAACACTGGGTTAAGCTATGCAGGGAAGGAGGGGGGGGGTCCGAATATCAGCCCCCTCCCCTTAAAACCTTGCTTTGCTCATCCCAAAAGCCTCTTTCTCTCTCTCTCTCTCTCTCTCTCCCCCCCCCCCCCACTTTCTGCTAACAGGTCCCTGGTGAAGAGCCACCAGTGCCTCTAAAACAGAGATGGGGGGTGGGTGGGGGAGCCCCAGAAGTTTCTCAAAACATTGGGGTCTCCAAAGTAACCCAGCGTTGACTGACAGGAGGGCTGGGGGGGGTGTCTTCTGTCTATCCATGTTGAGTGCGTTCATTAGAAAGGGAGAAAGGTTAAAAAGTCGGTGGGTTTGACATGGGGGGGGAGAGAACGGGAGGACGAACCCCGAAAATGTTTTGGGGACTCCTAGGGGTTTCCCCCCCAAAAAAAAACCTGGCATGGAGTCCCATCATCCCCTCTGCATCCAGGCCTATCCGGTTAAACCGAAAGCACTTTTCCCCAGTGCTTAAATGAAACCCCCGTCCCCACCCACACGGGTCCCCCCCCCTGCCTGGATTAAACCCCCAGTTGTTGTACTCCCGATCCCATGCGCCACGCTCCGCACCCACCGCATCCTTTGCCCGCCCCCCTCCCCAAATGCAGGAAACTCCAGAGGGTCGATTAGATCCTCTCCCAAGGCGACAGGGATGGATAGGAGGGGAGTGGGTGGGATGGGGGAAGAAGAAGAAGAAGAAGGGAGGGGAGAGGGATTGAAAAAGGGGGCGTTCTGTAAGGGAGTGGGGGTCGCCTTCTTCACACCCCCTCCGCGGAACAGAGGCGCTTCCCCCCCCCCGCCCCCAGCCCAGCCCAGCCCCGACCCAAAGCTTTATGTAAGAGAATCTGCAGCGGAATGTACGCTGGGTTCGACCCCCTCCCCTTATTTAGCATTATTTTTGCAATCCTGGGGAGGGCGCCCTTCCCCCCTCAGGGGAGGGGAAGAGGGGGGGGCACTAAATGCATTTGGAGGAGGGGGCCTAAGAGGGCGAGTAGGGGGGCAAACTTAAAGAGAGAGATAGAGAAAGGCTGCATAGATAGATAGGGAGGGAGAGGGAAGCACTTCATTTGCAACCTTCTGGGGCGGAGCGCGCTTGGCGCCCCCCCCTGCAGGAGGGGGGGCTCCCAGTTGGGGGATGACGTGGGGGGGATCCCCGTTGGGGAGGGCGGCGAGGGAAGGGCCAGTTGCTGCCGCCCTGCGGGGATGGGGGAGGGGGGAAAGAGCTCGGGGGTGGCGCCCGCGGGCGCCTTTGGCCGCGGGGACTCACCTGAGCGAAGGTGCGCTCCGTTGCTCTGCGCCCCGCCGGCTCCAACGCCGCTGCCTGCGATCCTGCTCGGCTGGCCGGGACTGGGCGGGTCCGGGGCGGGCCAGCGCATGCTTGCGGCTCGGCTAAGCCTCCCCTCCCCTCCCCTGCCAGAGAGCCCGGCCCCTCCCGCAGGATGGAGACCCTCCCGGTGGGGGGGGGGGAGAGGCGCGCCTTGGAGACCCTCCGGCCGCTGGGGGGCAGCCTGGCTGCGGGTCTTTCTGGCTGAGGAGGGGCTCCACTCGCCCCCCCCGCCCTCCTCCTCCTCCTCCTCCTCCGGGGGTCTGGGGAGGAGGCTTAAGGGAGGAGGCGGGAGGAAGGGGGCAGGATGGCCGAGGGGGAAGGACTGCGGCTCCCATCATCCGCAGCGGGGCTAGGCTGGCGGTGCGGGGAGGGGGCAAAGGCGGGGAGGGGGAGAGAAGGGGGTTGGGGGTCTGCAACTTCATCTTTCAAAGGAAAGATTGAATGGGGCTTCCTTCTTCTCCTTTCTTGTTTCCTTCCTTCCTTCCTTCCTCCTTTCTCTTTCCTCCCGCCTTCTCTCCCTCCCTTTCTTTCCTTCCTTCTGCCTTCCTACTTTTTATCTTTTTTTCCTTCCTTTCCTCCGCTCCCTTCCTCCGTTGCTTCTTCCCCCTTCTCTTCCTTTCTTTCCCCTGCCTCTCTTTGCCTTTTTCCTCCTTCCTTTCTTCCTATTTTTCCTTCCCTCCACTCCCTTCCCCCTTTGACCCCCTTCCTTCCCTCCCTCCCTCGCTTCTTTCACCTTCTCTTCCCCCTTTCCTTCCCTCTTTTTCCTCTTTTCCTTTCATTCCCTCCATTCTTCCTTTGACCCCTCCCTTCCCTTATTTCTTTCCCCTTCTCTTCCTTTCTTTCCCCTTCCTCTCTTCCTCTTTCCCCCTTCCTTTCCTTCCCCCCTCCTTCCTATTTTTCCTTCCCTCTTCTCCCTCTCCCTCCCTCCTTTGACCCCCTTCCTTTCTTCCCTCCCTCCTTTCACCTTCTCTTCCTCCTTTCCTTCCCTCTTTTTCCTCCTTTACTTTCCTTCCCTCCCTTCTTCTTTTGACCCCCTTCCTTCCCTTCCTTCTTTCCCCTTCTCTTCCTTTCCTTTCCTCCCCCTTTCTTTTTCCTCCTTCCCTTCCATCCTTCCTTCCTTCCCTTTCTTCTTTCCCCTTCTCTTCCCTTTTCCTCCTTCCCTTCCTTCTTTCCCCTTCTCTTCCTTTCCTTTCCCCCCCTTTCTTTTTCTTCCTTCCCTTCCATCCTTCCTTCCCTTGCTTCTTTCCCCTTCTCTTCCTCCCTCCCTCCCTTTCCCCTTCCCTCTCTTCCCTTCCCCTTCCTTTTTCCTCCTTCCCTCCCCCACTGCCTGGAGCCCCTGCTGCCATTGTCATCAATTTGAGCCCATCCCCAAGTGTCCAAATTCTGATCATGTGACCCCATTGGGGGGGGGCACGCGGATGCTGCAATGGTTATGTGGGGAAAAAAATGGTCCTGAGTCACTTTTTCCCAAGGCTGCTGTCACTCCGGCCACTAAATGAAATTGTTGTAAGTTGAGGACTACCTTATGAACTGTTGTAAATCGAGGTGTGGCAACATATTCCCAGATGTTTTATTTATATGTTTCCCAATTCCCAGCAATTGTCTTGGGATAGGATGGGGTGTGTGTGTGTCCTGTTCGAGCAGGGAGGGGGGTTGGACTAGATGACCTCTGAGGTCCCTTCCAGCCTTAGGATTCTATTCTTTCTCCAAACTGGAGAAAGCTTATAAAAAGTTGGGGGCATCTTAACCTTTCAGGGAGGGAGGGAGGGAGTGGGGGGGGGGTGCAGAGGAATCTGGGATTAAAATACAGGCTCTTGTTAGCTCAGCTGGGTGAAAGCAAATTTTACATTCGGAGGCCTTTGTGTAAATCTCCCACCTTCCATCTTTCTACAAAGATTAATCTTGTCTTGAGGGTTAGAGGCAAGGCGGGGTGGGCAGGGGACCCCCCCCTTCCCCGCTTAAAGCTCTCGGCACAAGCAGCCAGGTTTCACCCCGAAATGTTGCTCTTGAATCCTGCAGACGCCCCCCGTGGGACGTTGTGGGAAGGGTAGGAGAATCTGTGCAGTCCTTGACTTACGACCATTTGGGGTGGGGGGAGCTGTCATTCCCCGTCGAGGTGCTTTTGAGATTCACTTGAACTTCCTTGACAGTCCATCTGTTGGTGAGTAGTTTTCACGTTAGTTGTAGATCCGTATCGTAGATCAATCAATCCGAAGAGCTGGAAGGGACCTTAGAGGTCTTCTAGTCCAACTCTCTGCTCAAGAAGGTGACCCTAGACCTTTCCAATCAATCAATCAGAATAGAGCTGGAAGGGACCTTAGAGGTCTTCTAGTCCAACTCTCTGCTGAAGCAGGAGACCCTGGACCATTTCAATCAATCAATCAATCAATCAATCAGAATAGAGCTGGAAGGGACCTCGGAGATCTTCTAGTCCAACCCTCTACTCAAGCAGGAGACCCAGGACCATTTCAATCAATCAATCAATCAATCAATCAGGATAGACCTGGAAGGGACCTTGGAGGTCTTCTAGTCCAACCCTCTATTCAACCAGGAGGCCCTGGGCCATTTCAATCAATCAATCCAAATAAAGCTGGAAGGGACCTTGGAGGTCTTCTAGTCCAACCCCCTACTCAAGCAGGAGACCATAGGCCATTTCAATCAATCAATCAATCAATCAATCAATCAATCAGAATAGAGCTGGAAGGGACCTCGGAGGTCTTCTAGTCCAACCCCCTGCTCAAGCAGGAGACCTTAGACCATTTCAATCCATAAATCCATGAGAACAGAGCTGGAAGGGACCTCGGAGGTCTTCTAGTCCAACCCCCTACCCAAGCGGGAGACCCTATGCTCTTCCAGACAAACGGCTGTCCAATCCCTTCTTGAAAACTGCCAAATGTTGGAGCACCCACAACTTCTGGTGGCAAGCAGTTCCACTGATGAATATTCCCCCCCCCACACACACACCTTTGGAAATGTCTCCTTTAATTCTAGGTTGCTCCTTTCCTTGATTGGTTTCCACCCCTCGCTTCTTATCCTGCCTTCTGGCGCTTTGGAGAATAGGTTGACTGCCCCCCCACCCTCTTCTCTGTAGATGCCCCTAAAGAACTGGAGAACCGCTATCATGCCCCCCCCAGCCCTTCTTTTCTCTTAGGCCAGTGTTTCTCAACCTTGGCAACTTGAAGACGTCCGGACTTCAACTCCCAGAATTCCCCAGCCAGCATTTGCTGTTTTCGGGGTTTTGGGGGGGCTATTTTTGAGGCTTTTTTGCGGTGGTTTTTCAGACTTTTTCAGCCCGTTTTTGGAAGAAAACAGCCTGAAAAAAGCCTCAAAACAGCCCCAAAAAAGCCTCAATACAGCCTGAAAAAAACCTCAAAAACAAGCTGAAAAGAAGCCTCAAAAATGGGTAGAAAAATGGGTTGAAAAAGGAAGGAATAAGATTTCTGTTTGAAGGTATGAGGCACAAGGATAACAATGAACATAAGCATACCTGATAGTCGATTGGTGGAATTATGTAGAATGGAAAATAGTGATATATATATAAATATAAATGGTTCGTTAAAAAAAAAATCTTTTCTTTCACATGGGGATTATATAAAGGTATACTGTTATCAAATAGATAATCAAGAGTGTAAGGGAACTATGATTTATTGGGGAAAAAATAATAATACTAATCGTAATTGAACGTATTCTGTACAATGAAAGCGAGGCATTTAGTTATACTGGATGAAAAATCTGTGATGGTAAATGTCTATTCGAGAATATGGATGTTAAGACACCTGTAACCAAACGACAGGCTGGATGTGATGATGCTCTTTTCGTGGTTTTTTTTTGTTCTTTTTTTATTGTTGTTTGTATGTGTTGTCTGTGTAATAAAAATAAAAATTTATATTAAAAAAAATGGGTAGAAAAAAGGCTGGAAAAGTGGTGGAAAAACGGCCACGAAAAAGGGCCGAAAATGCGGCACGCGGAGGCCAAAAACCTTTTTTGTTCTTGTTTTCTTCTAAATTTAAGTGTGTCTTATCGTCTGGTATGTCTTACAATCCAAAAAATATGGTAGTTCAATAATAATGATGATGATGATGATGATGATCATCATCATCATCATCAAATAAGGCGAGCTGGATTTCTTATCGGTGAATCCGTGATGACTTCTAACAATAATCGTTTTGGACAAATGATGAAGCTCTTTCCTTCGACTCGGCGCTCTGGGGGGTGGGTGGATGAGGGGAGCCCCCCCAAGAGGCAGAAAACGGTCTCCGGCCCAACACGTTTAAAGGCACCAAACCTTTATTTGCAACCGTCACTGAATAAATTAGACAAACGTATACATCTGCACGACACATACACCGAAGACGGGGAGGAGGAAGAGAGGGGCAGAGGAGGGGGCTTCCGGGCAACGTGGAGGTGGTGGGTGGTGGGCATTCACTGGCGGTGAAACCAAAGTATGTGTGTGTGTGTGTGTTTCTTTGGACGGTGGAGATGGACCTTCCCCAAGCTGGAGATGTCTACCTTAAGGTGGTTCGTAAAAACAAGCCCTCTGGCCCACCCGTGTTGATATGTGCCCCCTCCTCATCGGGCCAGCCTACCCCGTGTCTGCTAGCTACGGTGGGGGGCAGAGAGGATGGAATGAATCTTGGCTGGAAAGGAGAGGGCAGGGGTCCCCCCACCGGGGTTGTCATCACAGCCCCCCCCCACTCCCTCTTTCCATCTGGGTCTAGGGATGGAGGAGGTCTTTGGCCCGAATGTCACTGTTGGGTGAGGGGCTGCGACTGTGCTTGGCGCTTGGCTTTGGTCTGTAAGTAGCGGTTTTTCCCTGCTTCGAAACGTCGCCGTTCGTCCTCGGTTTCCACCTGTAGGGGGGTTGCGGGGGGGGGGGATGAGAAAGGAGAAACAAAGTGGGGGGGATGTGGGTGAGTAGTTCACGTCCCCACATAGCAACAGGTCAGGCCGCTGGGCGGGATTCACTTTGCCCACGGCCCATTCAGAATGTCCTGGGAGGGGGGGGGGTGTTTGTCAAATGATTTTCTGAAATCAAGATACGTTACGATAGCTACATTCCCACGATCCACTATAGAAGTTAATGGGGGGGGGAGATATATAAATATATATATATATATAGATAAATAGATGATAGATAGATGGATAGATAGATAGATGGATAGATGATAGATAATGATAGATAGATGACAGATAGATGATAGATAGATAGATGATAGATGATTGATAGATGAATGATAGATAGATGATTGATAGATAGATAGATGATAGATAGATGATAGATAGATGATAGATGATAGATAGATGATAGATAGATGATTGATAGATGAATGATAGATAGATGATTGATAGATAGATGATAGATAGATGATAGATGATAGATAGATAGATGATAGATAAATGATAGATAGATGGTAGATATAGATGATAGATAGATAGAGATAGATAGATGATAGATAGATAGATGATAGATAAATGATAGATGATAGATAGATAGAGACAGACAGACAGAAATATAGATAGATAGAGACGGATGGACAGACGGAAGGAAGGAAGGCAGGCAGATGGTCAAAGGACATATTGATGGATGAATGGAGGGAGGGAAGGAGGGAGAGAGGAAGGGATGAAGGGAGGGGAGGAAGAAAGAAGGAAGAAAGAAAAAGGAAGGAAAGGAGAGAGAGAGAAAGAAAGAAAAGTGTTCAACTGCACAGCCATTGATCAGGAATGACATAGGGCAGGGGTCCTCAACATTTTAAACAGGGGGCCAATTCATGGTCCCTCAGATTTGGGGGGGGGGCAGACTGGCTGAGGTTAGGTGGTGACTGGGTGGGTGTGGTGCCCCCTCCCTCCCTCTGGAGGTTGTGGGAGATCAAAAACAGCCCCATTTTTGGCCTCCTCGGCATCCAGAAGGTGGGTGGGGGCCGGTGGGTAGGTGGGCCGATGTGGGTGGGGCAGCCTTATGGTTATATATATATATATATATATATATATATATATATATATATATATATATCTATATCTCAAACTACGGCCCAGGGGCTGGATAAGGCCCGATGAAGGACCATAAGGCTGCCCCACCCACATCGGATTATATATATATAATCATGCTTCAGCTGGACAATTTTTTTTGCCCAGAGAACAATTTCCTTCCCCGTTTTGATGCCACCCAAAATCCTGGCATTCTCCATCGATCTGGGCAAATCGGACGACTTAATTCAACACCCCCCCCACCCCAGCTTTGCAGCCTAGGATAAGGTGACCTCCGGGGAGGGCTGGGGGGTTGGCAAATATTTTTTGGGGGGGATGTTTCCCCTCCCTCCTGGCATTTGGCACCCCCCCCCCAGGAGCTCGCCAGCTGCGTGTGGGCACTGCCTGCTGCTGATAAGCAGTTAGGAGCCTCAATTAATAGGGTGGGGAGCCGCGCGTTGAAGGTCAGAGGGGGGGGCGCTGGGTGGAGGGGTAGCCTGACAGCAGCACAGAGCCCCCATTATCACCAGTGGGGAGCCTGGAGGAAGCCCCCACTGTAAGGGGAGGGAGAGATATACGTTGGGAGAGCCCCCCTCCCCTCTGCGGGTCTTGGAAAGCCCAGTGGGGGTGGCTGCCAGATGGGATTGAGGGGCGCCCTGCCCTCCCCACCCCCCCAGGAGAGAGAGGGGGGGCAGGGGAAAGGGAAGGTCTGTCTGCTTGCCAGGAGGGCAGCTTCTTGGGGGTGGGGGAAAGGAAGGGTGGGGGGTCGGAGGCCCAGAGGATGTGGGGAAGGGGAAGAAAAAGAAAGAAAGAAAGGAGGGAGGGAGGAAAGAAGAAAGAAAAGAGGGAAGGGAGGGGATGAAGGGAGGGGAGGGAAAGAAAGAAGGGAGAAAAGAAAGAAAGAGGGAGGAAAGAAGAAAAGGAAGGGAGGGGAAGGAAAGGAGGTAGGGAGGGGGGGATAGATGGAGAGAATGGATGCCTGGGTGGACGAATGGGGAGGAAAGAAAAAAGGAAGAAAGGGAAGGAAGAAAGGGAAGAAAGAAAGGAGGGGAGGAGGAAGAAAAGAAGGAAGGGAGGGAAGGAAGGAAGGGGAAGGAAAGAAAGAGAAAGAAAAAAGGGAGGGAGGAAAGAAGGAAGTGAGAGGGGAAAAAGGAAGTGGAAGGAGAGGAGGGAGGGTGGGAGCAAGGAAAGAAGGAGGGAGGGGAGCGAAGGAAGGATGGAGGGAAAGGAAAGAGGGAGAAAAGGAAGGAAGAGGAAGGAGGGGGAAGGAAAGAAAGTAAGAAAAAGAAAGAAAGGAGGGAGGGAGGAATGAAGGAAGAAAAGAAGGGAGAAGGAAAGAAAGAGAAAGAAAGAAAGGAGGGAGGGAGGAAAGAAGAAAGAAAAGAGGGAAGGGAGGGGAAGAAGGGAGGGGAAGGAAAGAAAGAAGGGAGGAAAGAAAGAAAGAGGGAGGAAGGAAGAAAAGGAAGGGAGGGGAAGGAAAGAAAGAAGGGAGGGAGGGAGGAAAGAAGAAAGAAAAGAAAGGGAGGGAGGGAGGAAAGAAGGAGGAAGGGGAGCGAAGGAAGGATGGAGGGAAGGGAAAGAGGGAGAAAAGGAAGGAAGAGGAAGGCGGGGGAAGGAAAGAAAGTAAGAAAAAGAAAGAAAGGAGGGAGGGAGGAAAGAAGAAAGAAAAGAGGGAAGGGAGGGGAAGAAGGGAGGGGAAGGAAAGAAAGAAGGGAGGGCGGGAGGAAAGAAGAAAGAAAAGAAAGGGAGGGAGGGAGGAAAGAAGGAGGGGAGCGAAGGAAGGATGAGGGAAAGGAAAGAGGGAGAAAAGGAAGGAAGTGGAAAGAAAGAAAGAAAAAGAAAGAAAGAAAGACAAGGACTTCTTCCTTCCCTCTCAAAACATAACAAGGCAAGAAACAACAGAGAAATTGGGGGGGGGGATTCAAAAGCCAGAGACTTGCCCCTTGCCTTGCGTGGGAAAACACCCACCCTCTCCGGGACCCCAGCCTTCCATGCCAGAGACGAGGGAGGGGCAGGGGGTGGGGGGGTGGGGGAGAGGGGGAGAGACCGAGAGGCATAAATTGAGGAATGGCCCACTTCTTCTTCTTCTTCTTCCCTTTGATCTTGGCAAGCCGCTAAAAGATGGCTAAAAATAGATGGTCAGGCAAACCAACTATAGCAGGTAGTTGGGGGGGGGGCAAAAAGGGGGGGAGAGAGGGAAGGGAGACGGAGGCCGATAAAAAGAATGAAATAAAAATATGGAGGAAATTCAAAATCCACCAGGCTTTGCAAGGGGAAAGAAGGAGGAGGAAAAAAAGAGGATTTGTGGTAGTTTTTATTGCATTGCTGCAAGGGGGGGGGAGTTGAGGGGGGGGGGGAAGATGCTAAAATTACGGTGTGTGTGTGTTGGGGGGGGGGAGGAGAAATTTTGAAGGTCTTGGGACAGAGGGAGGCTTAAACGGCAGAGGAAGAGATGCGTGAGAGAGGTTCCCTGGGCCTTTTAAGGGAGTTTCCCCCCCCCACCCCTTTCATTGGAGGGTTGGACTAGAAGACCTCCAGGGTCCCTTCCAGCCCCATGGCTCCACTGTGGGGAGGGTCAGCAGCTGAGGAGCAGAGGAGGATTCGAGGAACAGGGCCTGCCCTTTTAAAGAAAGAATACAACAGCTATTTTTTTAAAAAAGTGGCCGGATGACTTTCCTGTCACCAGGACGGAGTTTTTCCCCCAGCAGATATATTCTCATGGTGCCTGGAGAGAGAAATATCGGCCTCTCCCTAGGATCGAACTCACAGTCTCCCGAGGGTGAGGCCAGAGCTCCACCTCTAGGCCACTGCAACACTCCAGAGCACAACAGTTACTGAACTAGGCGTGCGTGCGTGTGTGTGTGTGTTTGTAGGATTTTTAACACACCTTTTTTAATGTCCTGTTTATTTATCTTTTTGGTTTTGTAATTTCTTTTTGGGGGTTTTGTTTTTGGAGTCTCTGCAGGTAGTCCTCGACTTACGGCCGCGACGACAGACTTTCTGCTGCTAAGCGAGACAGTCCTTAAGGGAGACTTGCCCTCACTTTACAGCTTTCCTTGCCACAGTTGTTAAAGCGAATCACTGCGGTTGTGGAGTTAATAACGCGGTCGTTAAGTGAACCCGGCTTTCCCCTTGGCGCTGCTGGTCAGGATGGTCGCCAAAGGGGAGCACGTGACCCCGAGACACTGCGACTGTCATAAATGGGAGCCGGTCGCCGAGTGTCTGAATTTTGATCACGTGACCACGGGGATGCTTCGACAGTCGTTAAGTGTGGAAAGCGGCCCTAAGTCACCTTTTTTTCAGGGCCGTTGCAACTTTGAACGGTCACTAAGTGAACTGCCGTAAGTCGAGGACCCCCTGTGCTTTAATTTTTTATTTTATTTTAAGTCAATTCAGTTGAATAAAACAGTTAATTTAAATTAACAGTTTAAATAAAACAGTTAAGAGGGAAAATGGCTGACCAGCCGAAAGGAGCTAGCAGAATGTTGAGTGGCCAGATGCCTTTCCCTGTCGCCAATGAGGAGTTTTGTTCAGCAGATATATTCTCATTGTTCCCACAGAGAGAAATATCTGCCTTACGGCCCAAGTTTTTTGACAGATTCTTCTGGAACGCAGTGGTTCGCTTCCAGAAGGAAAGCAACCGTCTTTGGGGGTCCTGCAGCCCACTCCCCAGTTTTGATAAAACCAGACCTTGGAGCTGAAAACTCAACAACCCCAGAGATGTTGTGTGGACTTTGAAATCATTCCCCCTTTGGCAGACCCACAAAAAACGACTTACCGTCAGCTGCGGGATGGGGAGGGCTCTTCCTTCCTTGTTAAGGGACACGAAGGTGAAGTATGCGCTGACCGCCCGGTACGGCTCCTCGGGTTCGCCCACGAAGCGGTCGGCGTCCACAAAGACCTCGATTTCCATGGACTTGTTGCTCGTGAAGGTCATGCGGCCAGAAATGGTGAGCACACTCCCTGCGGGACGGAGAGGACATTGGTGAGGGAGGGTCAACCACACACAAGGATGGCCTTCACCAAGGGACAGCTGAGTTTCGGATCTTTGCGGTGTGTGTGTGGGTGTGTGTGATCGGTTTGAGGACAGCTGATGGCAACTCCAAGGGGCCTACCTCAAAAGGAGGAGGACTATAACCTTCTTTGGAGGATGCCAAGTCGCTTTGGTCAAGGACCTGGTCTTCTGGAAGAGTAACCCAGGATCAGGTCCAAAGCCATTCTTGGAAAGTCCTACGGCCGCTGGCCAGAAACCTGGTTCTGTCAGAGAATAAGGACAGAAGGTGCATCTCATTTGCAGAAGGACTATGGAGAGGTTGGAGAAGGTTCTGAAGAGGAGCTGGGAGATGAGAAGGGACTCGAGGAACATGGGATGTTCCTCAAGCAACTTGGCTTATCCTCAGAGGAATCTGAGATGTTCCTCAAGGAATGTGATTTTTCCTCAAAGTATCTCGAGTCGTTCCTTAAAGAATGTCATGTTCTTTGTCCTCAGAGGAATCTGAGATGTCTCTTGAGGAACAATTGTCCTCAGAGGAGATGTTCCTCAAAGAACTCATCTTGTCCTCAGAGGAACTTGAGATGTTCTTCTAGGAACTTGACTTGTGTTCAGAGGAACCTGAGATGTCTCTTGAGGAACACGTTGTCCTCAGAGGAGATGTTCCTCAAAGAACCCATCTCAGAGGAACTTGAGATGTTCTTCTAGGAACTTGACTTGTCTTCAGAGGAACCTGAGATGTCTCTTGAGGAACACGTTGTCCTCAGAGGAGATGTTCCTCAAAGAACCCATCTTGTCCTCAGAGGAACTTGAGATGTTCTTCTAGGAACTTGACTTGTCTTCAGAGGAACCTGAGATGTCTCTTGAGGAACACATTGTCCTCAGAGGAGATGTTCCTCAAAGAACCCATCTTGTCCTCAGAGGAACTTGAGATGTTCTTCTTAGTAACTTGACTTGTGTTCAGAGGAACCTGAGATGTCTCTTGAGGAACACGTTGTCTTCAGAGGAGATGTTCCTCAAAGAACCCATCTTGTCCTCAGAGGAACCTGAGATGTTTATCAAAGAACTCACCTTGTCCTCAGAGGTACTTGAGATGTTCTTCTACGAACTCATCTTGTCCTCAGAGGACACTGAGATGTTCTTCAAGAAACTTGCCTCAAAGAAACTTGAGAAGTTCCTCAAGGAACTTGACATGTCCTCAGAGGGGACCCGAGATGTTCAACCTGAACAAAGGCCCAATGAGGAATTCTTGATGATCGAGAGTGGGAAGACTCCACCTGGGGAAGTAGCGGCCTCTCCATCTCCGGACATTTCTTAAGGAGAAGCTGTACAGCCACCTCTGTAGGAGGGCCAAGTGGGCTTTCCTGTGTCCTGCAGAGGGGTGGACTAGATGGCCCTTGGGTTGCCCTCCACTGGAATTTTGCAGGAAACAAAGAACCAGGGATCTAGCTAGAATTCACAACCGGGTTTTTTGGGGAAGCTGGAGGAGACAGCAGGAGATTTCCCCCCACGGATGGAATGACAAAGGCCTAATTTAAGGAGATAAATGCGGATTGACGGCCGCTATTATCTCTCGTTTTGTAAGCCTCGCTTTTGTGACCATCATCGCAGAAGGCAAACAAAGGCGTCACAAAACAAAGAGTCCCTGTGTGCCGAAAGGCAAAACTCGAACCCCGCAATCTTCCACCCGCGAAGACAGGATGACTCCACCGTCCGACGTCAAGAGAGTCCCACCCGGGGAGATCTAACCTAAATTAAAACTCCGACGTTCAACTGGGGGGTGGGGGGAGTTTTGCACTCGCAACGCCTCGAGCCTCCCTGAAAGGAGCCTCCAAGGGAGCGTCACATGTCAGTGAAGGCAGGAAGGGATTCACAGGCCGTCCTCGACTTAACGACGGCGAGGGAGCCCCAAATCCATCCCTAGGTCTCCATTCACTCCTCCATCCCACCATCTCACCCTCTTTCCTCTCTCTCTACCTCTCTTTCCCTCTCTGTCTTCCTTTACTTAGCCATCTCTTCATCCATCCACCTTTCCTCTCTCTCTCCATCCATCTCCCCAGCCCTCCATCTATTTATCTCTCCGTCTATCTCTCTATTCATCTATCAATTTCTCCATCCATCCATTCCTCTCCCCATCTATTTCTCCATCTCTCCGTCTCTGTCCGTCCATCCATCCATCCATCCATCCATCCATCCATCCATCCTTCTCATCTAATTCTCCATCTCTCCATCTCCATCTCTCCATCCATCCATCCATCCATCCATCCATCCATCAATGCATCTCCCCATCTATTCTCTATCTCTCTGTCCGTCCATCCGTCCGTCCATCCGTCCGTCCATCCATCCATTCATCCATCCATCAATCCATTTCTCTCATCTATTTCTCCATCTCTCAATCTCTCTGTCCATCCATCTATCCATCCATCCATCCATCTCCCCATCTATTTCTCCATCTCTCCATTTCTGTCCATCCATCCATCTCCCCATCTATTCTCCATCTCTCCATCTCTCTGTCCATCCATCTACACATCTCCCCATCTATTTCTCCCTCTCTCCATCTCTGTCCGTCCATCCATCCATCCATTCATCCATCCATCCATCCATCCATTCCTCTCATCTATTTCTCCATCTCTCAATCTCTCTGTCCATCCATCCATCCATCCATCCATCCATCCATCCATCCATCTCACCATTTATTTCTCCATCTCTCCATCTCTGTCATCTATCCATCCATCCATCTCCTCATCTATTCTCCATCTCTCCATCTCTCTGTCCATCCATCCATCCATCCATCCATCCATCCATCCATCCATCCATCCATCCATCCATCCATCCATCCCTCTCATCTATTTCTCCATCTCTCAATCTCTGTCCATCAATGCATCTCCCCTATTCTCCATCTCCTATTCTGTGGCCCTCTTGACCTTCTCCCTCTTGAGTCCAACCGCTGGCCGAACTGCCCCCTTTCTCCCCTCTGTCCAACCTTGTGGCTGTATCTCCTGCCTTGGGGGCACATGGACCTTCAGACCTTAGTCCCACCACCAACCCCCCCCCCCCTCCGTCCCTTTTCATCCTGGCCTGAGGAGATGCCGGCTTAGATCTCCTTCAACCGAACAAGGCTGCTCCCGACGTCTCTCGCCTTCCTTCTGACTACCGACTCTGGGTCTTTGACTGAGGCCGGAACTCCCCCCCCACCCCGGTCCTGGGGGGGTTTCTATTATTAACCAAGACAGGAGGCCTCAAGGAAAGAGCCGTCTGGAAGCCGGGTGGCCCAGTTGGTGGGCTTGCCCAGGAGCTAAAGCAGAGCGCTTGGGCGGAACCGCAGGCCACCGGCCCTCCGGGTTTCACCCGCTTCCCGCACCTCTGGATCCTGGGAGAGAATTCGCTGAAGCCAAGCGAGGAGGCCAACCGACCGTCGCTAATGAAGAGCAGATGACGGCTCCCAGCCAAGCTCATTTGGGATTTCGCGTTCGGATAAGCTGTTGAGTCCCACCTTCTTGGAGAACAGAATAAGAGAGTCGGGGAGGTTGCAAAACGAGGCCGAGGGAAAATTAAATCACTCAACTGTCCTGCTTAGCAGCGGCTGTAAAGCAAGGACTATCTGTAGATGATGGGGAATAAATTTCATTTTAGGACGAGAGGCTCCGATTGCTCTCAAATTTAGCTAAACGAAGCAGCCAGGTTGGAAGACGGAAGCCGAAATAGACTAGGATAAACTAGACATTTGCTTAAGAAAATAATCAAGAGAGGATTCCAAAAAAGAAAAAAAAATCAAATTAGGTTTTTTTTTTCCTCCCCAGGGAGGGGGGGGGGCTTTTCTCTCGAAGGATGACAAGCGACGGGCCGCGTTCTCATCCGGGAAGTTCCTTAAACGAGGCTAATTGGTTCCACTTCAAACCGGAGGGTTTTTAGAAGAGGACAATCAAAACCATCCCAAACTGACGTGCTTGGCGCAACGTGGAACACCATGTTCCCTCCGCGGAGAACCGCTCGTAAATGCCACAAGGAACATCGCAACAAGCGCCTTGTGTAATATCTGACGGGGGAACAGCGAACGGCAACGCACCGAAGCACCACCCACACCTTCCGAAAGAGCCTTCCAGGGTTGTGGCAAAGGTTGAAGTTGGGAGACCGAGAATCAGCACCATGGAGAGCTCTCGATAAGCCACGTTGTCCCAGCCAGGATTGCAGAGAGAGCCCGGAAGGGATTTAAGAGAGTAAGGAAGCTGGGAGGGACCTTGGAGGTCTTCTAGTCCAACCCCCCACCCCGCCCTGCACAAGCAGGAGAACCGATGCCATTTCTGACAAAGGGCTGCCCGGTTTCTTCTTGAAAAATCTCCAGGGATGGAGCACCCACAACTCCTGGTGGCAAGCAGTTCCACCGGTTAACCCTTTGTCCACTTCTGCTGTAGACAACGTCCTCATGTGGTTCAACTGCACCCAACTTTTTTTTGGGGGGGGGGGGAGGGGGGGGTTGCCCCTCTGGATCATCAACTTAACCAGAGACCGAACAGACAAAGATGGAAGGTGAATTGAATTGAACCCCCAAATCTCCCTCCTCATTAAGCGAGACACTTTTAAAAATGAATTTACGACCTTTCTTGCCACTTGCAGTTATAAAGTTAGTCCCCCGCGGTCGTTAAGTGAATCTGGCTTCCCCCCTCCTGGACTTCTGCTGGTCAGAAGGCCGCCAAAGGGCACCGCCCTGCGACCGTCGTAAATGTGAGCCAGTTTGCCCAGCACCCGAATTTTGATCCCGTGATTGTGGGGATGCTGCAATGGCTGTAACTTTGAAACACTCGAGTCTCTTCTTCCCCCCCCCCCCCCCGGCAGGGCTGCTGTAACTTCGGTCACTAAACGGAACAGTCGTAAATCGAGGACGTCTTGTCCTAAACCAGGCGAAAGGTTCTTACTGACCGCAAGGGTGTTACGCCCCCCCCCCCCCCGCCGCTTACCTTTTTTGATTTTCTCGTGGAAGTTGATGGCGTCCACAGAAGCCGTGACAATGTTGGTCTTGCAGTGGCGAGCAGCCACGATTCCGGCCACTTCGTCCATGAGTTTCATGGTCACGCCTGGAAAGGGGGGACAAGAGATGGGGTTCACGTGGGCAGTGGCCGGTGGAAGAGCTCCCTGGGCCAGCAGAGTGTTCTGACGGAGGCTTCCCGAGAGCCGGAAGCCAACTCCTGGTCCCGACAAAAAAGCCCTTTTATTCATTCCCTGTGAATTCTGCTCCTTCCCATCCAGCAAAGTCTTTCAAAGGAGGATTTACGGTCACAGACCTCATCTGGCTTGGAGAGCTGCCAGGCTGATCTCTGCAGATCTTGGTCAGGAGTCTCCAAACCAATTAAACGAACTAATTGTCTCCTGCAAACTCCACTCCCCTTTCGCTCCTCTTTTATTCCCTCTGGGAGGGGCCATTCATCGTCCACCTGCGGCCTTCCTCCCAAGTCGACCCCTCTTCTTTAGCTCTTCCCTTCGTCTGGCCACTCTGCGCATGTAGTCTTTCAGTCTTTCTTTTGCCAATCACTAGCAGACAGGGAGTTCTAGTCCCGCCTTAGGCATGAAAGCCAGCTGGGTGACTTTGGACCAATCGCTAGCAGACAGGGAGTTCTAGTCCCGCCTTAGGCATGAAAGCCAGCTGGGTGACTTTGGACCAATCGCTAGCAGACAGGGAGTTCTAGTCCCGCCTTAGGCATGAAAGCCAGCTGGGTGACTTTGGACCAATCGCTAGCAGACAGGGAGTTCTAGTCCCGCCTTAGGCATGAAAGCCGGCTGGGTGACTTTGGACCAATCGCTAGCAGACAGGGAGTTCTAGTCCCGCCTTAGGCATGAAAGCCAGCTGGGTGACTTTGGACCAATGACTAGGAGACAGGGAGTTCTAGTCCCGCCTTAGGCATGAAACCTGGCTGGGTGACTTTGGACCAATGACTAGGAGACAGAGAGTTCTAGTCCCGCCTTAGGCATGAAACCCGGCTGGGTGACTTTGGACCAATGACTAGGAGACAGGGAGTTCTAGTCCCGCCTTAGGCATGAAAGCCGGCTGGGTGACTTTGGACCAATCGCTAGCAGACAGGGAGTTCTAGTCCCGCCTTAGGCATGAAAGCCGGCTGGATGACTTTGGACCAATCGCTAGCAGACAGGGAGTTCTAGTCCCGCCTTAGGCATGAAAGCCGGTGTCTCTTTTGGCCAACCACCAGGAGACTGGGAATTCTAGTCCTGCATTAGGAATGGGATCTGGCTGGGTGACTTTGGGCCAGTCACCAGGAGACGGGGAGTTCTAGCCCCCACCTCAGGCGCGGAAGCTGGTTGGGTGATTTGGGGCCAATCTCCAGGAGACAGGGAGTTCTAGTCCTGCTTTTAGGCATGAAAGCCTGCAGGGTGACTTTGGCCCGATGGCCCCCCGCCCCCACTCTCTCTCTCTCAGCCCAACCCACCTCACAGGGTTGTTGTGGGGGAAAACAGGAGGAGCATCTTTGCTCCCTTGAGTTAAGTCTAAAGATAACGGACGAGTAAATACATCCGCAGATCTCTCACACATTAATGCTTGCATTTCCCTTGTCCGTCAGCCCCGACGGGGGACGGACAGAGGCTCCCTTGCAAGGAAACCAAGTCCACGCCACCTCGCTTTCCTGAAACTGGGTTGCAAAAATTCCCCCCACCCGCACGAGCTTCTTTGGGGGGGTGGCGGGGGAGTGTGTTGTTCCTACAACCCGAGCTTCGAGGGAGGTGGAGGCGGGGGGGGGGGGAAATAATAATATTGCAAGCTTCCCCGAAGAGCTGGGAGCCCTGCAGAAGACAATTAATTAAAGATTGTTGCTTCCTGCGAGGAATTGCAGAGCTAATCCCCCCTCCACCCAGCTCCGAGCGAGGCTACTAATAAGAAGCGAAGCGCCGGCTAAAAATAGCACAGCTGACTCACACACACACACACATACAGTGTACACACACACACACACACTTGCAACCAGCCGGGTTTTGTTCATCGTCGCTGGAGCCTTGTCTTACTAAAGCAGCAGGATCTAAACAAAGAATGACAACAAGGATAACAACAACAATCAAAAAAACCAAACCCACACACACACCACCCTGATGTCTTCCTCCAAATGGGATCCCAGTCTTTGTGTGTGTGTGTGTTTGTGCGTTTGTGGGTCCTGTGCTCCACAGCGGGTCGTGCTAAGCCCGTTCCTGCCGCGAAAAATCCGGAATTCATTCCGCTCGGATGGCGCTCCCCACGGGGGTTTTCTACGGGGGGTCTTTCGACGAGGAAGCTGGGGAGCCCAGTCGCCCAGGGACCCCCCCGAGAGACACATTTGGGTTTATGAACAACAACCAGGGTGGGGTGGGGTGGGGGTCAAGGGTCAGATGGGCGGGACGGAGAAGGCGAGCAAAGCAGAGATTTCAACTGGGGGGTCTCCCATTTGGTCCGTGTGAGCGTTGGGGTGGGGTCCATCCGGACTTGTCCGCAGGGGCACAAAGGCTTCTAAGTGAGTGGGGGGGGGAGGGAGTATAATTTTGCAAATTCTCCGAACGATGTGCTAATTTTCTCAGCCACCTGGGCTAAATGACCTTTCAGAAGATACCTACGAAGATAACCTTGACAGAGGTTGACAGAAGGAAGGAGGGAGTGGGAGAGAGAGAGAGAGAGAAAGCAAGAAGGGACGGAGAGAGAGAATGAGAGAGGGAAAGAGAGAGAGGGAGGGGGGAGAGAGGGAGAAAACAGAGAGAGAGAGACAGAGAGACAGAGAGAGGGAGGGAGAGACAGACACATTGGCCCAAGATTTACCCAACTGGCTTTCTTGGTCAAGATGGAACTAGAAATCATTGGCTCCTAGTGATTAGCCAAAAGTCACCCAGCTGGCTTTCGTGCCTAAGGGGGGGGACTAGAACTCCCAGTCTCCTACTTTCTAACCTGGTGCCTTCCCCACTAGACCAAACTGCCCCTGATAGTAAGACAGGCAGCTTATAAACATCCTGAATAAATATATATATATTTTTTAAAAAGAAAAACATTTGAGTTGAAAAAAAACAGAAGCCCACATTAAACATCCAACCAGGCGCCCTTCACGGCTCCCGAACATGGGGGGGGGGGGCACCTGGCCTCAACGCTAGGCGCTTCCAGATCTTTAGGGAAGGGGGACCCCAATTTCCTGCCCACCCCGATGCCTTGGAAATCAACCGTTTTAGCAAAAAACAATTCCGTCTCCCAATTTTTGCCGTAGGAAAATAAATAAATAAATCTATTTACTCCCCCCCCCCCCGGACTGGCTCTTGAGTTCCAAATGCCCCCTCCCCCTTTTTAAAACCTCCACCGCAACCTCCCTCAAAGAATATTTTAATTACAGGGGTCTAAATTTCCCCCCCAGCTTTCTCCACCGTGGAAAGTTCCTATAGCAACTACACCTACGCCTGGAGCTCTTCCGGTCTCGGGGGGGAAAATAATTCCCCCCCCTCCCTCTCACCCTTTTTCTTTCTTTCTCCAATTAAAGGGGCTCGTCCTCAGCTTCCCCAGCCTCGGTCAGGAGGTTGGACTGGATGACCTCCGAGGTCCCCTTTCCAATCCTACGGTTCTAGACAGGCAGATCTCTAACCAAGTAAATCTGCTTGTTTTCAAGATGGGAGAGATGGTGGGCAACCGGTTGTAGGGGGTCCCGTGCCTTGAGCTGGGGGGTTGGGCTAGAGGACCTCCGAGGACCCCCCTCTCCAATCTTATGATTCTTAAGTCACAAATGAGCCCGTCAGCCCTCCGTTTTCTGGGCCTTTCCCCACTCGGGAGTGAAGGTCAGGTTGAAATTTAGAGCAAGGTTCTCACCTGGTGCAGCCAACAGCTTTTTTCCCCCCCTTCTACACCTCTATCCCAAAACGTGTGACTTCCGCACACTTGTAAAAATAGAACGCAAACTATGATAGGAATGGATGCTACCTCCGTTCCCGTGTGTGTGTGTGTTTGTGTGTGTGTGTTTGTGTTGGAAATATTATTATAAATTCTGGGATGTTTTATGACCTGCACAAGGTGGAAGGTTTGGTTGTGCAAGAAGCCCACACGATGGTGATAAATATTTTGCAGGTGGACATTGAGATGTTTTTTTTTTTTTGCTTGTAAAGTTTTATTCCCCCCCCCCACCTTTCATGTAAATATATCCACAGATATATTCACAAATTCACAAATATGCATTCTCTTAAGTACTATTAACATGTTATCTATTGTCTTTTAACAGTGATCGCAATCTATTTAGAAATTTAAAAATATGGCAACATAATTATTTGGAATTTTAATAGATTTGTATGCCGCCCAATCCTGAAGGACTCCGGGCGGCTTACATAAAAACAATTAAAATATTAAAAAATTAAAAACACAAAACAATACAATTTAAAATAGGGAAAAAAACAACATGCAACATGCACTCAGTTATAATGGGGGCTGAAGTTCAGTCAAGCTCAACAGCCAACCCACTCCATCCACCTTACCCCACGCCTCCTTTTCTCCCAACCTCCCTTCTCTCCTTCCTCTTTTCTTCTTCCCCTCCCTCTCACCCACTCCCCCGCTCTTCTTCTCCTTCCTGCCCTCTCTCCTACTCTTACTTCCCCTCCCTTAACTTCCTCTCCTTTTCCCTTTCTCCTTTCCCCCTCCTCTTCCTCCCGTTGTTGCAATTACTTATTTACTTCTTCACCCCGATGGGTTTTCGGGGTGAGATGCCAGCAAACTCTGGCTTCACATTTACATAAAAATGAATTTCCTCTTCCACATTTATTGTCGTTATAATAATTCCACTTAGGCCATCTTTTAAGTGCTTAAAAGCTTTTCTGTTTTTTTCCCCTTCCCCTCCCCTTAGCTTGATAGTCTGTCGTCACTTAATCTGTAAACTTTTATTTATATTTGGACATCTAGACGTTGAAGGCGTCACACCAGGCGGGGAGGAATTCGTAAGGGTGGAGGGGAGGGTAACTCCAGGGGAAGACCAGCGTGGCCCAGTACAGCTTTCTCCTAGGACTTACCTCCGTGAACAAATCCATGCATGGTGCAGTCAGATGGCCCCACCAGATGGATGAGACTCGACTGGCTGTATCCTACCGTGTAGGGTTCTGGAGAGAGAAAGGAGCAGTTGAAGGACAAGGGAGGATGGAAGCCGAGCACCCAGCCCTACGCTTTGCGGAGTCTACAAGAGGTTCCTAGAAGCAGAAGAACGGAAGGAGAACCCAGCTGGGCTCCATTCATCAAAGGTTGGGCGTCCTCTGATATGGCCCGCCAGCGGACAGAGGAGCTGGCAGCAGAGTCGGACAGTGAGGAGGATTGGGGAGGAAGATGGGCCAGTCCTGGAGTCTGGGGGAGGCTCTGAGGAGGGCTCCGTGTCGGAGGCAGAGATGGGGCCAGGGTCATATGTCCAGTTATCAGCTGCCTTCGGAGGCAACATCAGTGAGGCAGAAGAACAGCTGGAGCCTGTTCCCAGTGTGCGCATGCGCAGAGTGGCCAGACAAACAGCTAAAGAACAGGGGTTGACTTGGGAGGAAGGCCACAGGGGGACGGTGAATGGCCCCTCCCAGAGGACATAAAAGAGGAGCGAAAGGGGAGTGGAGTTTGCAGGAGAGACAATTAGTTCGCTTCATTGGTTCGTGTCTCTCCGAGGCTCCTGGCCAAGTTTTGCAGAGATCGGCCTGGCAGCTCTCCAAGCCAGATAAGGTCTGTGACCGTAAATCCCCCTTTGAAAGACCTCCCTCATCAGTTGCTTCAGGCACATCAATCATGGGGCCACCAAAGATTGCTTCCCCAGCTGGATCCAGCATCTGGTTTATAGCAGCACGGATCCACAGGGTGTAGGAGGAATCAAGGACTACAACTAGGTGTAAAGTAAACGTAAGAAAGTCCTCCAGACCAAGGTTATTGAAAGTTGACCACTGTTATTTATATTCCTTTCAATATTAACAAGGAATTACAGGAATCCACTTCTGTTATTAAGATAAAGGTAAACTAGCACGTATGTGCTAGTCGTTCCCGACTCTAGGGGGCGCTGCTCATCCCTGTTTCAAAGCCGAAGAGCCAGCGCTGTCCGAAGACGTCTCCGTGGTCATGTGGCCGGCATGACTAAAGCGCTGAAGGTGCACGGAACGCTGTTCCCTTCCCACCAAAATTGGTGGTTCCTATTTTTCTACTTGCATTTTTTACATGCTTTCGAATTGCTAGGTTGGCAGAAGCTGGGACGAGTAACGGGAGCTCACTCCGTTACGTGACGCTAGGGATTCAAACTGCCAAACCGCCGCCCTTTCTGATTGACAAGCTCAACGCCTTAGCCACGGAGCCACCCTATGTTATTAAGATATTTAACCCATTAAAGCAGGTGAGATCCTGCAGTCAGAGTGCAAAGCCAATTACGAGCCCGCTCTTACAAGCCAGCATCCACAGACCTTGGTTTAACTCAGTTAATTCATTTGGAACAGCCTTACCTTTACTCTGCCTGTCTAAAATGCAGCGAAAAGAGAGAGAGAGAAGCAGGTAAGCCGAGCACAATTTAATGCAGAAATAATCACCTACAAGAGGAGAGCCAGAAACCCCGTTTGAACCCAGCGGGTTGGACTAGAAGACCTCCAAGGTCCCCTTCCAACTTCGTTACTCTTATTTCTGTGTTTGTCTAGGTGCCAGGCAAGGGAGCAAGGCAATCCGAGGACTGGGATACTGATTTTAAATTTCATTTTTAAAAAAAATGTCAGGTAGTCCTTGATTTATGTTTATTTGTTTAATGTCTGTGTGAGGCCCGAAGCCGGTTCCTTTCGGGGTTTTTGGCCTGCCACATTAATATTCTATTCTACTATGCTGTTTCATTAGTGGGGAATTGGGAGGGGGAATAGCAAGGAGTAGAATGTGATGTTGTCAAAATAAAATTCCTTTCAGAGAGGGTGAGGGGGGAAGATGAGGTGTATAAGGAGGAGTGGAAAGGGGAGAGAGGAGAAGGAGAAAGGAAGGGGAAATAGAGTAGAAAATGATGGAGGGAAGAAAGGATGTAGAAGGGTGGGAAGCAGAGGAGAGAAGAAAGATAGGAAGAGAGGGACAGGAGAGAGGGTGAGGGGGGAAGATGAGGTGTATAAGGAGGAGTGGAAAGGGGGGAGAGGAGAAGGAGAAAGGAAGGGGAAGTAGAGTAGAAAATGATGGAGGGAAGAAAGGATGTAGAAGAGTGGGAAGCAGAGGAGAGAAGAAAGATAGGAAGAGAGGGATAGGAGAGAGGGTGAGGGGGGAAGATGAGGTGTATAAGGAGGAGTGGAAAGGGGGGAGAGGAGAAGGAGAAAGGAAGGGGAAATAGAGTAGAAAATGATGGAGGGAAGAAAGGATGTAGAAGAGTGGGAAGCAGAGGAGAGAAGAAAGATAGGAAGAGAGGGACAGGAGAGAGGGTGAAGGGGGAAGATGAGGTATACAAGGAGGAGTGGTAAGGGGAGAGAGGAGAAGGAGAAAGGAAGGGGAAAGTAGAGTAGTAAATGATGGAGGGAAGAAAGGATGTAGAAGAGTGGGAAGCAGAGGAGAGAAGAAAGATAGGAAGAGAGGGACAGGAGAGAGGGTGAGGGGGGAAGATGAGGTGTATAAGGAGGAGTGGAAAGGGGGGAGAGGAGAAGGAGAAAGGAAGGGGAAATAGAGTAGAAAATGATGGAGGGAAGAAAGGATGTAGAAGAGTGGGAAGCAGAGGAGAGAAGATAGGAAGAGAGGGATAGGAGAGAGGGTGAGGGGGGAAGATGAGGTGTACAAGGAGGAGTGGAAAGGGGGGAGAGGAGAAGGAGAAAGGAAGGGGAAATAGAGTAGAAAATGATGGAGGGAAGAAAGGAGGTAGAAAGGGGGAGGAGAGAGGGGGAAGAAAGTGTCGGATAAGGTATAAATATGGTGTATGGAGAGCAGAAGAGCCAATAACTGGTTTTTTTTTTCCCCTCTGGTAGTTGATGGTAAGATGAATTGATGTAATTACTTAATAATACAACATGATATTGACTATGTAATAGTATACATGTGATTATATGCTATGAAAAAGGAAAATAAAACAAATTTCTATGTAAAAAATAAATAAATTCCTTTCCAGACAGCCAAGGTCATCCTTTGTCTCTGCACCTGACCGGAACTGGATGGGTGGAACTGCCAGCGTGGCAGTGGCAGGCTGGACCATGGGATGGGCTTGTGGGTGTGGGGGCAAGATCTTGAACTCTCAATTGGGTGGGTGGGTGGGAAACCCAGGAAGCTCAGATTCAGGTTTCCCCAGATGTGCCAACATGGCTCTCTTCATCAATGGGAACTTTGAGTAATACTTGGACTCTTGATTTAATTTTGGATGTTATTTGGAACCCTGACAGTCTGTTTGGAATTCCAATGGCACTGGAAAAGTTTTTTTTCTCAAACTGATGACCACTGCAGCATCCCCATGGTCACTCAAAATTCAGATGCTTGGCAACTGACTCATATTTATGATGGTTGTAGTATTCCAGGATCAGGTGGTCTCCTTTTGTGACCTTCTGACAAGCAAAGCCAACGGGGAAGCGAGATTCACTTAATAACCCTGTTCCTATGTTAAAAACTGCAGTGATTCATTAACAACTGTATTAATGAACCCAACCCTCAGGGAAAAGGGCGGCCTATAAATAATAAACAAACTCAAACTCAAACTCAAACCCAACCCAACTGAACCCAACCCAAACCAACCGAATCACAGGCCAAGCTACTAAATCAACCCTACTTAACCCAACTGAACTCAACCCAACCCAACTGAACTCAACCCAACCCAATCACAACCTAAGCTACTAACTAAATTAACCCAACCCAACCCAACTGAACCCAACCCAATCACAGCCCAAGCTACTAAATCAACCCTACGTAACCCAACTGAACTGAACCCAACTGAACTCACAACCCAACCCAATCACAACCTAAGCTACTAACTAAATTAACCCAACCCAACCCAACTGAACCCAACCCAAACCAACCGAATCACAGCCCAAGCTATTAAATCAACCCCACTTAACCCAACTGAACTCAACCCAACCCAACACAATTCAACCCAACTCAACTAAACTCAATTCAACCCAACCCAACCCAATCACAGCCCAAACTACTAAATCAACATGACCCATCCCAACTGCACTCAACCCAACCCACTCACAGTCTAAGCTACTAACTCAACCCAACTAAACTCAATTCAACCCAAACCAACCAAATCACACCCCAAGCTACTAAATCAAGTGAACTAAATTAAATTCAACTCAATCACAGCCTAAGCTACCAAGTCAACTCAATATACCCAACTCAATCACAGCCCAAGCTACTAAATCAACCCAACCCAACTCAACGCAACCCAATCACACCCCAAGCTAGTCAATCAACTCAACTCCATCCAACCTGACCCAACTCAACCCAACCTAACGAAAGCCTAAGCTAGTAAGTCAACTCAACTCAACTCACCAATGTCTTGCACAACGGGAAAACCTCCCCCCCCACTCCCAAAAAATACACATGCTGGAAATGCAAGATATAAATAAACCTGTGCAGGCAGGTCTCTGCGTGCCAGGCAGGTGCCCGGCCGTACCTGGGTTGATGACAGGCACCATGACATCGCCGTTCCTCTCTTTGGTCTCCTCACGTGCCAGCTTCTGTTCCTCATAACGCCGCCTCCCTTCTTCCTCTTGGTCCTTCCGTGCAAACTAGCAGGAAAGTTAAGCGAGACCGTTGTTGTTAAATGAATTTTGCCCCACTGTGCCACCTTTCTTGCCACGGTGGTGAAGTCAGGCTATCCCATCGACTTTATTGGTCAGAAGGTCGCAAAAGGCGGTGATGTGACCCCGGGACATTGCGACCGTCATAAGTCCATGCCAGCTGCCATGTGTCTGAATTTTGATCACATGACCAAGGGGACGCTGCAATGGTGTGAAAAATGGTCGTAAGTCTTCCCCCCAGTCCCATTTGGAACAGTCACCGGGGGTGAAATTCAGCAGGTTCTGACAGGTTCTGGAGAACCGGTGGTGGAAATCTTGAGTAGTCCAGAGAACCAGCCAATGCCACCTCTGGCTGGCCCCAGAATGGGGAGGGAATGGGGATTTTGCAGTATCTTTCCCCTGCCACGCCCACCAAGCCACACCCCCACCAAGCCAAGCCACGCCCAGAGAACCGGTAATTAAAAAAAAATGCATTTCACCACTGACGGTCACTAGATGAATGCGTCAGATCTGGAAGCCACGTTTAAGTCACAACGAATCAGAAACGGAGGAATAGTCCGACATTGAATGAAAAAAAATCCGCCAATAGGGATGCAAAGGACTAAACAATGAAACTCACTTTTTCCCCCAGCTACAAATGAGCATCACCTGTTTTCTTCCTTCAAGACTCACCTGGATTGGAGGGACTTCCAAAACCTTGTTGACGTTGTGCAGGGAAAGAGGGACGTACCACAACGTGGCCTTGTTGGTCACTCTCTTCGTCCCTAAGGAGAAAGGAAGAGGCTTGTAAGTGAACAGATCCCGAGAAATGAACCTGGGGACAATCAGTTCTCGGGCTCTGTTTGAAGCCATGGATACATGGATTCACCTGAGTTTGTATTAATCAACAGATTAGGGATTGTAAGCAAACTAGCCGATGAATCATTCTCAGGGCCACACCCTTATCAAAAGTGGTTGGCAGCTGCTCTCAGAGACAAGGAGTGGCCCTACTTCACCAAAATATGGACTGCTAGGTTCACCAATTCAGTTTAGTTCAACTGAACCCAACCACAGCCCAGGCTACTAAGTCAACTCAACTCAACAATGGAACTGAACCCAACCCAATCACAGCCCAGGTTACTAAGTCAACTCAACTCAACAACTGAACCCAACTCAACCCAACCACAGCCCAGGTTACTAAGTCAACTCAACTCAACAACTGAACCCAACTCAACCCAACCACAGCCCGGGCTACTAAGTAAACTCAACTCAACAACGGAAGTGAACCCAACCCAATCACAGCCCAGGTTACTAAGTCAACTCAACTCAACAACTGAACCCAACTCAACCCAACCACAGCCCAGGTTACTAAGTCAAGTCAAGTCAACTCAACCCAACCCAACCCAATCACAGCCAAGGCTAAGTCAAATCAAATCAACTCAATTCAAGTCAACCCAGCCCAACCCAACCCAATCCATCCATCCATCCCTGGCTATTAAGTCAACTCAACTCAACTCAGCCTGCAGGGAATACAACATACAAAATAACAGAGTTGTAAGGAACCTTGGAGGTCTTCTTGCTCTGCTCAAGCATGAGACCCAATAACCATGTCAGACAAATGGTTGTGCAGTCTCTTCTTAAAGACCACCTGTGATGGAGGACCTACAACTTCTGGGGGCAAGTTGTTCCACTGGTTAATTGTCTTCACTGTTAGGGAATTTCTCCTTAGTTCCAGGTTGCTTCCCTCCTTGATGAGTTTCCATCCTCTGCTTCCTGTCCTGCCTTCTGGTGCTTTGGGAAATAAGTTGACCCCCCTCCCTTCTTCTTTGGGGCAGCCCCTCAAATATTGGAAGACTTTTTTGATCTCTAAAGTTGGAAGTTCCCACCAGTCTTACTCCTAATTTTTAAGTGATAGCAGGAGACTTCCCTTTTGGGATTCTCATACGACGTCAAACGCCCCCCCCCCCCCCGCCAAGAGTCTTCAAGCAGATACCTGAGCTTTGCATGGCAATCTTATCTGGAAAGCCTTTGCTTCCTCTCTGATCCTCCTTTGCGTCGGTTGCTATGGCAACCCCTTCCCCAGGAGGGCTTCGGCAGGTGAGGGGGAGGTATCAGCCGTAAATCCTAGTCCACTCCCCCCACCACCCTGGCAAGCTGTCATATCCGCTTGGGATCAAAGCCTGAACAAAGAGATCAATTGCGGTTGTACGTCCGAGGACCGCTGCCTGTATGATGCAGGAGGGGGAGGGGAGGGGGAGCGGGGAGGAAGGGAGGGGAATTGAGATGTCCCAAGGGTCTCCTTTAAAAATTTGACCGAATTCCTGGACATCAAAGGCGCGCAGTTAATTTTTCCCTTTCGTGTTGTTCTACCCCCTGAAGGACATTTGGGAGGGACGCAACCACGTTTATCCAGCTAGCAAAATACAGATGGTGTTTTCGAAGCAGATTCAAGGAACAGGGGAGGGGAGGGGGCCTGCCAGGAGAGGGAGGGCGAGCTGGGAAGAAGAAAGCAAGAGACACAATTGAGCTGACCCTCCCCTCCCTTCCTGATGACCCCCCACCACCACTCCCCAGCTCATCTGTAGCCCCTTGAAAACAAGGTCAGGTGCCGTGTCAAAAGCAGAGCAATCCTGCAAATTTTCTGCTCCGTTTGAAACTTCTTTTTGGGGGGGGGGGGGGGGGGAGAGAGAATCTGTTTGTCTTTGCAACACAAAATGCGATGCCGTGTTTCCCTTGGCAGAAGGAGAGGGCTGGATGGAAGGCCAGGCGTTTTGTCATTGCAGCTTCCTGCAATAACACCAGCGGAACTCTAAAAAAAAAACCCGCGATACTCAAGAACATCGTATATATTTAAGACGGTACCAAGATGCTGGCAGCAACCCGTATCAACCATTAGCACCAGTCAATGGTACTGGTGACACATCTTTGTTCTGACCCCCCCCCCTTCTTCGCTCGTTCAGAGACGACAGTCAGACAGACTTAAAAGGAACTAACTTTATCAGTCCTGGCTCCCGCTGGCTGCGAGCCCAAAATAAACATAAATAAAGTCTCTGGCAAGAAGATAACAGAATGCAAAAACAACGATCTCTTACGGCAAAACCAGGTGTTCAAGAAGCAAAATCACTTATCCAAGTGTCTCACAAACTCAAACAGGAACGGAACTGAATTCTCCATAAACGAACCACGAACGAACGATGAATGTTGACTTCTGCAACCAGGGCGCGTGTCACCATCAGCCCTTTTATCTCCAGAAGACCACACTAACGAGCCCCAGCTGCGTTGTTATTCCTGCATCCCGACTCAACTCACAGCAAACTTCTGCTGAGTCACAACACATCTTTAAATATTCACTTGACTGAGCTTCAGGCTTAATGAATAAAAGAGATAATAGTGCTATTTATTTTCTTCTTTTTTTAAAAAAATAGCAAGCAGGGAGCAGGCATGTGGCCCAGCTAAGGACGGAGAGGGGGGGGTGTCTCCTGCCTCTTATCCCCTGCCCGAGGAAAAGAGTGAGCAGGTATTTGCCTGGGGTGTTCAAGGGGAAGAAAAGAGGAGCGAAGTTGTGCGTTCAGGAAGGGATGATTGTGTAGATATCTGGCGGGGGTGTTGCAGCTGGGAAAGGAGAAGAGAAGGACGGCTGATGGAAGAAGGCCAGGATGTAAACACGGCGGAGAGGCTTGTGCATCGCACAAAAGGAACAACAGAGTCGAGTTTAAGGGTTTGAAGTCTGGCAGGACTTCAAATAAACCCACACTCACAAGCTCACAGAGAGAAAGACTGCTGTGTTGTGAGGGAGCTGGTCTCTTGTGTAAATAGGATTTCATGATCTGAGGCCTGGAGGCTAAAACATACGAAGAACGGATTTGGGTGTGTCTAGAGAAAGGAAGGACCAGGGGGGAATATAATAGCAATATTCTAATATTTCTTGGGGCTTCCCCAAAGAAGAAGGGGTTAACTTATTTTCCAAAGCACCAGAAGGCAGGACATGGAAATGAGTTCTAGTCCTGCCTTAGGCACGAAGGGAGCGGAGTGAGTTTGGGCCAATCACTAGGAGACGGTGAGTTTCTAGTCCTGCCGGGCGAATTTGGGTCCAAACCAACCTCGCAGGGTTGTTGATTGTTTTTTTGGGGGAAAAACAGGACGGAGGGAGGAATGTTAGCTAATGTTTGCCACCTTGAGTGTTCTGTAAAAATAATAAAGGCAGGATGCAAATAAATTAAAATGAATAAATAAAGTGGATGGATTACAAACTGGGCAGAGATCCAATGTTGCTAAACAAAATCAAGTAAAAAACAAAGTGAAATGTAATAATTGATTGCAAACTGGGCAGAGATGCATTGTGCAAAAAAATAAATAAAAAATCTAATCTAATCTAATCAAATAAAGTACAAAAGGATAGGACAGAATCACAGAGTTGGAAGGGACCTTGGAGGTCTTCTAGTCCAACCCCCTGCTTAGGCAGGAAACCCTACACCACTTCAGTCAAATGGTTGTCCAACAACTTCTTAAAAACGTCCAATGTTGGAGCATTCGCAACTTCTGGAGGCAAGTTGTTCCACTGGTTAATTTGTTCTCACTGCCGGGAAATTTAAATAAAGGTAAACTAAAATACAATACAATAATAAAAAAATAAAATAAATAAGACTAACTAAACTACACTAAACTAAATCACAATACAATCACCATCGACTTCTTTTAACGACCCCACAATCCCCATAATGGTGACTGGCCGGATGCCCTTCCTGTTGCCGATGCGGAGTTTCGTTCCGCAGATCTAATCTCATTTACAATGCAATGAAACCATCG
Organism: Thamnophis elegans; assembly: GCF_009769535.1. Taxonomy (NCBI): domain Eukaryota; kingdom Metazoa; phylum Chordata; class Lepidosauria; order Squamata; family Natricidae; genus Thamnophis; species Thamnophis elegans. Next base: position 939,446 of record NC_045555.1, on the reverse strand, counting down.
AATCCACGGAACTGGCCTCCAGGGAGGCCTACCTGTGAGGATGTTTTCGGCTTCCACGTGCACCTGGACTTCCACGGAATGCTTGGAGGTGTACGTGATCTCGGAGCTGACGTGGGCCACTTCCCCGATGCACATGGCGGAAAGGAAGTCGGTGCGCTCCACACGAGCCAAGGCAGCCACGCAGGGCTCCTGGGGGGGAGGGAGAGGGGACGGGGAGAGAGGGTGGAATGCAAA
>NC_045555.1:886130-939112 GCF_009769535.1 Thamnophis elegans | reverse complement strand
CATCCGCTATGGCTCGAGGCCTGCGGAACTCCCTGCCACAACATCCGAAGTTGGACGAGGACGCGAGCTCCCCGTCCCTACTCACCGATGGCGAGCTGCGGGAGGGTGCAGCCCAGCCGCTCGGCGATGGCTTGCAGCTCCTTCAGCTTCGCCTGCTGCCGCCTCCCTTCCTCGCTTAAAATCTTGTCCTTCAGCCACTGGTAACCCTAGACGGGAGGAAGAAGGCGGAAGAGGCCACGGTGGATGGGAGCATCCCGGGAGTTAGGCGGGATACGGAGGAGGAAGCCGACGGGCTTACTTACTTTGAGTGACGCTCGCGAGTAAGGGGGGATCCCGCCGTCGTACTTCCCCGACACGATCCCGCACGCCAACGGGGACCACGTCATGGCCCCCACGCCTGGGAAGGAAAGAGATGGCAGTGAGGTCACACGGCGGAGCAACGGCAAACCCAGATTACAAGGAATCGGAAACCAAGGCAAGTTTCTAAGCCGTCTCGTTTTCCTGAACGCCGGAGGAAGCTAAGCCACGTCGTAAGGAATCAGTAGTCCTCAACATACGACCGCATTTGAGCCAAGCATTTCTGTTGCTAAGGGAGACAGTTGTGAAGTGAGTTTTGTTCTTTTTCTTGCCACCGTTAAGTGAATCCCTGCGCTTGTTCAGTTAGTCCCAGGGTTGTTGAGTGGGCGTGGCTTCCCCCGCGACGTTGCTTGTCAAAAGGTCGCAAAACGGGATGATGTGACCCCAGGACACTCAACCGTCGTAAGTACGTGCCAGTTGCCAAGCCTCTAAATTTTGATCATGTAACCACAGGGATGCCGTCACGGTCATAATTGGGAAAAACAATCCTAGGTCACTTTTTTCAGGGCCACTGTAACTTCGAACAGTCACTAAATGAACCGTTATAACTTGAGGACTGCCTGTACTTTAGAAAAGAGACTTCTAGTGGTGCTTTGTGGTTTTTTTTTCCTATTTTAAACTCGTTTTTTAAAAAACCCAGGACTAAGAAAGCCAATTTTTAAGCGTTCTCGTGTTCTTGAACACCGCACGCCACTAAGCCGACTAAATATTATGAGTCTATGTTCCTGCAACCTGAATAAAGGGAAGGTAAAGAATGGGATTTCCTGCTTGAGCGGGGGGGGGGGGGGGGGGCTGGACTAGAAGACCTCCAAGGGCCCTTTCGACTCTTGTTTTTTTGGCTATTTTAGTGGTAGCACACCACCCTGCGATGAATGGGAGAGTAGAGAGGCTTTTCCGTAAGCCGCCCTGAGTCTTTCGAGAGTGGGCGGCATACAAGTCCTAATAAACTGAAACTCAAACTCACCAATCTTGTGGAAAAGTTCTGGGAGTTGAACTTCGACCTTCTCCCGTTGGAACATGTGATATTCGGCTTGCTCACAAATCGGAGGGATCAGGTTGAACTGCCGTGCGACAGAATAGGCTTCCTGCAGGGAGAGATCAACTCAGAATCTGCAAACGGGAAGGGATCCCATCCCTGGCGAGAATCTCTTGGGAGGACAAACCGGCTCCTATCTTTATTATCAAAACACCCCACCCACCCGGACTACAAATACAGGTAGTCCCCGGTGTACGCCCACAATTCAGCCCAAAATTTAGTGTTGCTAAGCGAAACACCCGTGGAGTGAATTTTGCCACATTTTTTTTTTTTTACAATTGCTGCAATTGTTAAGTGAATCACTAAAGTTAAGTTAGTAACACGTTTGTTAAGTGAATCAGGCCAAATTTCTGGGATCACGTGACCCTGGGCCGCCGCTGCAACCGTCGTTAAGCATGAACTGGTTGCCGAGCATCTGGATTTTGATCATGTGACCACGGGGAGGCTTGCAATGGTCCTACGTCACGGTCGCAAGTCACTATTTTCAGTGTCGGCGTAGCTTTGAACGTTCACTAAATGAACTGTTGTTAAGTCGAGGACTAGCTGTGACTCTCTGGATTTTAAACAAGGGCCTCTGCACAAAACCGTCACATGCTGTGGAAATGCAATGGGGGCAAGAGGCGAAATAAAGCGAGTGGAAAAATGGGTATCGGAGGAGAAATGGGTGCGAGTTTGTGGCGATTTCCCCCCTTGGCTCCAGAAGTTGTGGGAGCTTCATCCCTGGAAGCTTCCAAGAAGCGATTGGACCGCCATTTGTCAGAAGTGATGTAGGGTTTCCTGCTTGGGAGGGGGGTTGGACTAGATGACCTACAAGGTCCCTTCCAACTCTGTTATTCTATTCTAATGTGAAAGAAAAACCGCTGGGAAAGAACAACCAAGTTCTGGTTTTGTCTAGGACTCCATGACCTTATTCTCCATCTGGACAAAATCAAATCCAGCGAGAAAAATCCTCAATTTATTTTTCTTAAATCAATTGGATTCGCAAGCCTTCAATGATGGGCGCGTGGTTGTAAGAGGTACAGTACCATAATCTCCATGGAACTCCACCGTGAAGTCCCCCAGTACATCGCCATCCCTTGGTTGATGACGTGCGTCATGGCTCGTACGGTCTCTGGGAGTGGGGGTGGGGGAAAGGAACGAGATGACAGGAAGAGAAAAACGAGAAAGGGTTAATCGGAAGAGTGGCAAAATAAACAAGGCCGGCCAACCGAAATTAAGGGCGCAACACCAAACAGGAGAAAGGGAAGGAGGAGAGGGTAGGAGGTCGGGCGACATCTTGCAAGCAAATCGAGATCTCGGAAAAACCGGAAGGAACGGGAGAACTTTCGCGCGAGAAAATCGGCTATGAAAACGGCTCGTTTTGTTGAAATGTCTTTTTCCCAACCCAACAGAAGGACACAAGGGAGGATAAGACTACGACAAAACAGGGGGACATGGATAGAGGACTTTGATGGGCGATCTTCTGAAGGGATCTCCCAAGAAGGACAACCAGCGACAAGAGGTTCCAGAACGTTCTGAGTTGATGGCCATCAACCTCAACGCTCTTAAAAGAGGATCCAGAAACATGGTGGATACATCCCGCTGGGTATCTCTCTTAGATTGGCGGGAACCTGACACTGAACATGGAAATGACGTTCTCCAGTTGGTATCTAACTGAGGAACAGGTGCTCCAAGGTTGGGTGACCAAGAATGGTTGGAGAAATGTTCTCCTCGTTTTCTAGGAGAATCCCCGTTCTGATCAGGCTCCTTCCAACGGGACCATGCGGGGTGAGGAGAGGCCACCGCGATGGACCAATTACACAGAACGCGGCGGTTGGGTTCGCATCGAACCGCAGGATGTTGAAGTTGGAATCGAGAACGTCAAATCCAACTCCTAACCAGGGCGGAATCTACAGGAAGTCACACAGATTTACGACAGAGGGCGAATAAATCTTCATGCACCCCACTTTCTGGAGAAACTGGCTAGGCTATAATCAGGTAGGAGAGCTTGCAGGAGCCACGGCATTAAGCCAGGGAAGGGGGCTTCGTTAGATGCCACGTGTTGTGGGGGAGTCAGAAGAGGGCGAAATGAGACCCCTGGGGAAAAAAAGAGGGAAGGGAGAAGCCCCAATAATCTTTCGTTTTAAATAAAAGCATTTTGTGCTTTCAACGTTACTTGCAAGATGTTAACTAAGGGGACAGAGAGGTTGTCATCGTTATTATTATTATTATTCTGATATTCCTTTTTCATTCTTTGCGTCCTTTGGCATTTTATGGCGAGTCTCATCCCCCGAGGAAAGGGAGCTTCTGCCAATCAGAACGGAAAGTCTCCAAAGCGAAAAAGGGAGGAAGAATTAAAAAGAAAAGAAAGGGGAAAAAAAAGGAAGGAAGGAAGGAAGGAAGGAAGGAAGGAAGGGAAAGCTGGGGATTTCTGTCTCATAAAATGCCGCTCGGATGCAGTTAATCAAGGAGGGGTACCTTCTATGACGAATGTTCGCGACTTGGAACTAAATGGGTCCCCTGGTGATAGAAAACAGATTTGAGAGAGGCAAGAGTTTAGAGTGGTCACCCTGCTTTTTCCATCCAGTGGGAGGGGCAGAGGGGCAGCCCCCTCCCCTAATTTGAGCCGTGGTCCTCGGGGAAGAGACGGACGGGATCTCGTTCGAGAGGTCGGAACGAGTCTACTTAAGCGCTTCCCGATTTCGTCCTTCGAGACTTCTAACAAGGCCGCGTTGTCCTTCGCAATGCCGCATGGCGCTTTCTTAAACGGATCTTTTCGCGAGAGTCAGAAGACGGGGTTCGCACAACTCCTCTGAGCCCCAGAACTCCTAACCCAACTTCATCCACATTTCGGCTCCTTTTTGTCACCTTCGTCCTCTGGCTTGGGTAAAGCCGGTCATTCGAGGCAGTCCTTGACTTATGACCCGTTCGTTAAATTTACGGGCCGTTAAATTTACGGGCCGCTCGTCTCGTTCTCGAGAGGCTCTTCGTTTAGCGACGGTTTCGAGTTACGGCGGTGCTCTAAAAAGGGACTCAAACTGGTCGTCGCACTTAGGACTGGTCGAAGCGTTCCCCCAGATCACGTGATTGCGATTTGTACTTATGACGGTTGTAGCATGTGGGCTCATTTACTTCCAACGAGGATGGTCAGAATAAAGGAAAAGACTCAGGCATCGGCGTCTATGCGGGGAGAGGAATCTGGCTAACACAGACCCATCAAAAAACACCCCCCGCTTAGATAAGAGGCGGCCTGTTGCACCTCTGCCTGAATCGCTGTTCTGGTTGGACAACCTTCCAATCAGACTCTGACAAACGCCGTTGAATTTGTGACGGCATCACGTCCCCCGCTTAAGTAAGGCAAGTTACCACAATTTCTTTGCCCCCATTTTGGTGGGGTGGAACCCGGAGCCTCGTCCCCTGCGTCAGTTCAGAGAACCCAGGGACCCGTTCGCCCTTAGACGAGGCTGCCCGTTGTGCCTCTGAGCGAGTCCTGACTCTCTCATCTCCTTCGTGTCCACGCAAACGGTGGCTCGGAAAAAGGATTGATGGGTAGAACTGATACCGCTAGACCGCCATTAAGAACTGGGGGGAGAGGGGGACATTGTTAAGTGGTGCGGGTGTTAAGTGAGGCATCACGAGATTGCCCCTGATTTTACATCCCTCCGTTACGCAAGGCATCGCACGAGTCGCACTGCGGCGGGGAAGGTCGGCCAATAAATGCAATCATCACCTTTTAGCGACCCCATAATCCCTTGTGGGGCGGAGTCTGGGCAACTGAGTGGAGCTAGCTGGGTGTTTTAATGGCCGGATGCCCTTCCAGTCGCCAATGGGGAGTTCTGTTCAGCAGGTATATTCTCAACGTGTGCAGAGAAACACGTGCCTCTACCTGAGTTCGAACTCACACCCTCCCCATTGTGAGGCGAGAGCGCCACCTCTAGGCCACCCCACCAAGAAAATCCAATCGTAACTAAACAATAAATGACGTCGGCTTTCGACTTCCCGCCGGCGTCCCCAGCGCTTCCTGACTTCCCAAAGCTGCAGCCGTCCCAAACGCGTGGCGATTGCCGAGCGCCTAACCACAATCACGGGATCGAGAGAAGCTGCGACTGTTGTTGCTAAGCGCAAGGACCAGTTGTAAATCCCTTTTGTCAGCGCCCAGTTCAAACGGTCGCTAAATGAATCGCCGTACGTCGAGGACTACCTGTAGGGCCGAGAAATAAGCCCACGAACCTTTCAAAAGGGAAGAATCGGACGGCCGCAGGTATAACAATTTTTTAAGGGCCTCTCCAAGAGAAATTAAAAGACTTCTTGTTCTTTAGAAATTTGAGCCAAAAACCAAATTATACCTTACCTTCCATTGGTGTGTTAGGATCCGGCCGATTGGCAAACACCACGTCCACGTAATTCAGTTGTAGCCTTTCTAGGGACCCCTTTAAACCTGGCGGGGGGACGGGGGGGGGGGGAGAAAGAAGACGCCTTATTCTCCCTTTCAATAAGACCCAAATGCAATTATTAAAAACAAAATAAAAATACGATGCAATACAATAGATGGACATGAGCTTCATTTCTAACCATTGCTTGTCCTGATCAGGAAATTCAGGCAGTCCTCGACTTACGACCAGGACAGAGACCCAAAATTTCTGCTGCTGAGGCAAGACAGCGCTGAATCGAGTTTGGCCGCATTTTACGACGTTCCTCGCAGCGGTTGTCCAGCAAATCACTGCAGTGGTTAAGTCCTCGAATTGCAACCATTCGGTTCGAAATGACATCCGAAAAAAAAGCGACTTTTTACACCGTTTTTCACACTTATGACCGCTGCAGCATTCCCGGGATCACAATTCCGACCACCGCCTCGTATTTATGACGGGTCGCAGCGACCCACCCCGTGTGTGTGTGTGTGTGTGTGTGTGTGTGTGTGTGTCACGCAATCTCCTTTTACAACCTCCCGAGGAAGGGAAACCAGATTAACTTAACGGCCGTGTTCCTAATTTAACAACGGCGGGGATTCGCTTAACAACGGTGCCAAGGAAAGTTGTAAAACAGGACAAAACCGCCTCCCTCAGCAGCAGCAGACATTATGGGCCGAATCGTGGGTCGTAAGTTGAGGACTACCTGTGCAGAGAACGGGGTGTTGTGAAGGGGACGATGGACTCTTGTGTACCCAAAACTTGGCTTTTGAACGGGGAACGGCCGTTTTCGGAAGGAAACCACTTTTATTTACCTTCTATAATGTGCTTTCTGGAAAGTCCTCGCTCTGTCTCGGCTCTAGGAAAAAAAGAAACCAAGAAACCAGGGTGAAAATAAACAGGGAGTCCTCAAGTTACAACCCGCCCGCTTAGCGACGGCTCGAAGTTACCACCTGCCTGAAAAAGGAGGAGTTGACGACCTGGAAGTTTTGACAATATGTCCCCGCTTCCCCCCCGTTGTTGAATGATTGCCCTTTTTTGGGGGGGGGGCTGAGCAACACAACCACAACCTGCAATTGTTTAGCAGGGACGCGTTTTATGACGGCCCCGTCATAAATCGGGGAAAAATTCTCTTTTTTTCCCTCTGCAAAACTCTACAAGAATAGATTTGCGCTCGTAACCAATTCCGCTTGCTTAATGCCCGCTTAAAGTTAGGATGGTTTTGCAACATCCATTATGGCTGTTCTGGCCGGCTTTTATTACGGTCGTAACTCGAGGACTACCTGCATAATATCAAATCCTAGTTTTTTTTTATTTTTTCCATTTTGGAAAGAGGGGAGGATGCGGCACTCTTGGCATGCTCAAGGGTCCCCACGTCTCTTCCCGTAGTCCAGTGTTTCTCAACCTTGGCAACTTGAAGATGTCCGGACTTCAACTCCCAGAATTCCCCAGCAGTGGTTAGGACAGTGTTTCTCAACCTTGTCAACTTGAAGATGTCCGGACTTCAACTCCCAGAGTTCCCCAGCCAGCATTCGCTGGCTGGGGAATTCTGGGAGTTGAAGTCCGGACATCTTCAAGTTGACAAGGTTGAGAAACACCGCCGTAGTCGAAACAAACGGCGCCACCCAGATTCGGACGCAGAGGACGCGGCTGCAACGGAGTGAGCCACGGCTGAAATACATTCCAATAAACGAAATAAAGCCATAGAAATAGAAATATACACGTACTTCCCTCCCCAAAAGATTTTTGTGGTGATGACTAAACTGGACCGCCTGGAAAAGAGAAGAGAGGAACACGAATTAAACACCACTCAGGGCCTCTTAATTTCGCTTTGGTTTAATTGGGGAGTGGCCCGCCCTGCAGGGATGTTTTGCCCCCCCACCCCCAAACCTGTCCCCCACCTCTATAACCGACTTCAACTCCCAGAATGCCTGGTGGTTGGAGAGGGGGATTCTGGGAATCGAAGTCCGCCCCTCTAAAATACTCTTGATTTAGTCTCTGTTTATCAAGGTTCTAGTCCACGCCAAGCCGTGAAAAAGACGGCATAAACCTTCACGCCCCCTTCTGGGTGGATAAAAGTGTGGGATTTGGTCGCAGGAATAATGGTTACCTCCATCCTTTCTTTTTGATGATGTTTCCTAAGACGACTTCGGCTCTGCGAAATAGAAGGGAAAAAAACACATGAACAGGAACTCATCCAAGGCACTGCGGGGGAACTCTCTTAAAAAGCAGGTGGCATTTTTCGGCTCACACCCTTTTTAAAGAAAAGGAAAGGAAAGGAAGGGAAGGAAAGGAAAGGAAAGAAGGAAAGAAGGAAAGGAAAGGAAAGGAAAAGAAAAGAAAAAAGAAAAAGAGGATCGAGGGATTGGAATATTTTGCATCCAAAATCCATAATATTTGCATCGGGAGCCGCCCCAAAGCCGCCTCCTCTTCTGAATTTAGAGCCGAGGTGGCGCAGTGGTTAAATGCAGCACTGCAGGCTACTTCAGCTGACTGCAGTTTGGCAATTCAGCTGTTCAAATCTCACCGGCTCAGGGTTGACTCAGCCTTCCATCCTTCCGAGGTGGGTAAAATGAGGACCCGGATTGTTGTTGGGGGCAAATATGCTGACTCTGTAAACCGCTTAGAGAGGGCTGAAAGGCCTATGAAGCGGTATATAAGTCTACTGCTATTGAATTTAGGAAGAGAACGCAGACTCACGCAGAGGCGCCTCGTTTGAGTCCCAGGATTCTCAATTGCAAAAAAAAAACCCACCTCGATGGGCCAAAAGCGAACCACAAAATATGTTTGCGTTGTTCTTTTTTTAGTTGCATAAGCTGCCCGGAGTCCATTCGAACGAGGTTGCAGCTTCTCACAACATCCCTGCACGGCAGGCCAGTGGGAAAGAGTGAAAGAGAAACGCCAGGCGTCACAGGTAATCCTTGGCTTACAACCTGTTCGCTTAGCGATGTGGCGCAGTGGTTAGGGTGCAGCACTGCAGGCCACTTCAGCTGATTGTTATCTGCAGTTCGGCGGTTCTAATCTCACCGGCTCAAGGTTGACTCAGCCTTCCATCCTTCCGAGGTGGGTGAAATGAGGACCCGGATTGTTGTTGGGGGCGATATGCCGACTCTGTAAACCGCTTAGAGAGGGCTGAAAGCCCTATGAAGCGGTATATAAGTCTAACTGCTATTGCTACTGCTATCTATCTATCTATCTATCTATCTAATCTCCGTCTGTCTGTCTATCTATCTATCTATCTACATCTATCTATCTATCTATCTATCTATCTATCTATCTATCTATCTATCTATCTATCTATCTATCTTATCATCATCTATCTAATCTATCTATATCTCTGTCTGTCTGTCTATCCGTCTATCTACATCTATCTATCTATCTATCATCTATCTATCTATCTATCTATCTATCTATCTATCTATCTATCTATCTATCTATCTATCATCTATATCTATCTATCTACCTACCTACCTACCTACCTATCTATCTATCTATCTATCTATCTATCTATCTATCTATCTATCTATCTATCTATATCTCTGTCTATCTACCCCTCTCTCTCTCATCTATCTATCTATCTATCTATCTATCTATCTATCTATCTATCTATCTCTCTGTCTGTCTGTCTACCCCTATCTCTCTCATCTATCTATCTATCTATCTATCTATCTATCTATCTATCTATCTATCTATCTATCTATCTGTCTGTCTGTCTGTCTGTCTACCCCTATCTCTCTCTCATCTATCTATCTATCTATCTATCTATCTATCTATCTATCTATCTATCTATCTATCTATCTATCTATCTATCTATCTATCTTTCTATCATCTATCTATCTATCCCTATCTCTCTCTCATCTATCTATCTATCTATCTATCTATCTATCTATCTATCTATCTATCTATCTATCTATCTATCTCTATCTATCATCTATCTATCTATCTATCTATCTATCTCTATCTATCTATCTATCTATCTATCTATCTATCTATCTATCTATCTATATCTATCTATCATCTATCTATCTATCTATCTGATTGTTGGGGGCTGAAAGCCCTATGAAGCGGTATATAAGTCTAACTGCTATTGCTATTAGCGATGTAATTATTGTAAGTCGAGAGCTCCCTGTGTGTCTAACGCTTGTCTTCCACCCTTTCCCGCTGGCCTACCGTGCAGGGGTCTTGTAAGAATCACAAGCCAGGAGTGTGCCAGAACTTACTTCCCTGCGGCGTAGACCTCGGCTGTGTCGAAAAGGTTGATGCCGTTGTCGTAAGCAAGAGTCATCAGCTGCTCGGCTACCTACAAGACAGACACGGATGAGATTCCGGGAGGCAACCAGAACAAACCACGATTGCTGGTCTAGCCACTCGGGATGTGAGGTTTGCAAAGGGGGGCCAGATCGCCCATTTAAAACTTTAAAAAAAACCCAAAACCAAATATGAAACGAAACAATAAAATAAAACGCGAAGCTGCAAAAACTACAAAACTATTAAAAAATAAATAAAAACAAGCGATACAAATAAAATATAAACGAACTGTGAAATACAAACGGCAAAAAGACATCGAAGCTTTAAAAAGGAAGCTGTAAGAAATGAATTGCAAAAAACAAAACTACAATACTCCAAAAGATATAAAAATAAAATAAATGATAGAAACATCGGCTCAAAAAAAACCAGGCAAAAACAGAATAAGGTATAAACGTCATTTGTATAAAACAAAAAAATAAATAAGGAAGCATACAGGAATAAAATACTAAAAGAGTAAACTGCAAAAACAGAATGAAGCGAACGATAGAATATCAATTAGCCTATAAAAATATCCAAAAAATAAAATAAGCTATAAAAATAACCTGTGGAAAAAATTGAACCATAAAAAATAAAAAACAAACTAGGAAACATATAAAAAAAATGAAATACAAACTATAACGTATTAAATAAACTGCCAAGAACAGGGGGCGGGGGGGGGGTAGAAAAGCTATACAAATATATGATTTTAAAAAAATGAATTAAATTAGAAAACGTACAAAAATAAAACATTGAAAAGTTAAGAATAGAATCAAACAAATGGTAAAATATAAAGCAGACTGCAAGAAGTGTGCAAAAATGTGGAAATAAGGTATTGCAAAAAAACCCCAGAGATAAATGATAAAAAATTAAATAAACTTTTTTCCTGGATGTTGTTGAACCAAAGTGTGCATATTTTGTCTTATTTTTTTGTCCTGGGTTGGATTTGCAAGCTTTTTTCCCTTCTCTAAATGTGGAATCATCCCATACTTATATATTTATTAAATAGATTCAGCTGTCCGTCCAACTCACACACACTTAATTTGTGTCACGCTCAAAATTTTACAACCCTCTGCAAAACTGCCAGTTCTGATCCTTGGTAGGAGGAGGGGACAGAAGGTGTCAGAAGAGATTTAAAAAATAAATAAATCTATTTTGGTCCAGCTTTACGCCTGGGGGGGGAAAAATAATGTCTAAAATTGAAACCAGGAAAAAATATATATATTTATTTCTTTACCTCATCGGTTATCTGTCCTCCAAACGTCACCCAAGTTCCTGCAGCAGGCAGAAATAATTACAATTAATATTGTTTTATTGAATAACTATAACATTTCATTCTTTTAATATCCCTCAAAAAGGCTGGGATGGGATATAAGGGGAAAAGCAGAAGATCTAGGAAAACGTTGCCTAGGGAGAGAGTACGGATAAGCCTTGACTTACGAGAGTTCATTTAGTGACGGTTGAAAGTTATGATGGGGAGAGAAACATTTTTTTGGGGGGGGGTCAAAGATCAGGATTTTTTTGGGGGGAGAACAGCAGCAAAGGGGACAGCACAGCTCTGGGGTGGTGGTGGATGATGGTTTATTTTGTTTAATGGGTTGTTGGTTTTTATTTTATTAATGTATTTTTTGTTATTCTAATATATTTATTTTAGGAGCTGTAAAAGACGTTTTTTGTGACATCGCATTTACAAATGAAAAATATTTTTATATATGCGTGTATTATAAACCTACTTTATTGATAAATACATTTGTTTTAGGAGCTGTAAAACAGGCTTACGCAAGCGTGCAATTTATTTTTACTTATAAATATTTAATAGACTGTATAGGTATATTATCTATTGTAAATATATTTTATCTATAAATGTGGGGAGCTGTAAAACAAGATTTCGGTAGCACCCAGTTTATTTTTATTTATAAAGGTTTAATATATGGTCTGTGTGTGTGTGTGTGTGTGTATCTATCTATCTATCTGTATCTTTCTATAACTATCTATTTATCTTTCTATATCTATCTGTCTGTCTGTCTGTCTGTCTATCTATCATCTATCTATCTTTATCTTTCTATATCTATCTATCTATCTATCTATCTATCTATCTATCTATCTATCTATCTATCGTATTGTGTATTGTAAATACATTTTATTAATAAATAAATGAACTTCTTTTAGGAGATACAAAACAAGGTTTCATCTGATCGTTACGTGGCAGGGAATCCCAGTCGCCAGCCTTGCGGTCAGAGAATCCACCGGTAAGCCCAAATATTACAGTTCATCATAATATTGCAGACTAGAACAGCTGCACAATCCGGTGAGGTCATCTAGCCCAACCCCGCTTCCCTTCGTAGGGGAATCTTAAAATCACAGCTAGAATCATAAAATCCAAGGCTGGGAAGGAATCTCAAGAGATCATATAATTCTGGGCTGGGATCTAAATTCACACGTTATTATCAGAGTGGAAGGGACCCGGGAGGCCATCCAGTCCAACCCCCTGCAGGGATTCAGCCTGGGTTAAATAAACAGCCCGGGGACCTAGTATGATTTCAAATGGTGTTTTTGTGTGTGTGTGTGTTTAACGCAGTAGTGGAGAATTCAAATGTTGTGCCCACGTTGTGTTCTTCGCAGACCTGCAAAAACTCCCTCCCTCGCACCCAAAGCCGGAGACGGGAGACGTTCACTTACCTAGACCGAGGCAGGAAACGCGCAATCCAGATTTCCCGAGGTTTCTGGAAAACACACACACACACAAACACACAACACATGTGAAAAAGAGGCTTCTTTGCTGTGCCCTGATGCTGCTTGCGAGGTCTGTGAAACTCCCACCTGCACAAAAAAAGACACACACACACACACAGACCCACACAGCCCGTGCACAGGATGCCCTTGGCCAGGAGGAAAAAACACAATGCAGGCCGTATTCACACTTCGTTTAAGGACCACTCCAAGTTCCAACAGCACCGGCTTATCACCACTCCTCACACTTACGACCGTCCCTTGCAACTACGACCGTCACAACACCCCCCCGTGTGTGAGCAAAATCCGGGTATTTGGCATGCCCAGGTTGCCCTCGACACAAGGCACCGTTCAACATTACAGAAAAAGTGACTTATGGCCGTTTCCCCGCACTTGCGACCATGGCCACGTGATCAAAATCCAGACCCTCGGCAACTGACTCGTATTTCTGACGGTCGCAGCGTCCTGGGGGTCATACAACCTCCTGGCGATTCACTTAACCACGGTGGCAAGAAAGGTCGCAAAGCTCATTTAAAAACTATCTCGCTTAGCGACAGAAATTCGGGGCTCCCTTTGGTCGTGGGTTCGAGGACGGGGGGGTCTCGGGGGAAGCCCCTCCTACCTGTACTTCATGCCTGTCTGTTTCGTGGCCGTGGGGCTGGTGGGGGACGCGCTCTGCGTGGACACCTGGCCGAAGCTCTGAGCCACCATAGCCACGGCCCGAAAGCGTCCCCGTGGCCCGGGGCTCCCCGCATTTTGCCGGCCGAGTCGGTCCTCGGTGGCCCGGCTTTTGACGTTGTGCTCCGAGCAGGCGAAGGAGACTTGCATGCCGGCCACCCAGCAGGCTCCCCCTCGGATACGGAAGGGCAGGAAATTCCTTCCCGGGTGGGACGAGCAGCGGGAGGTTCGTTCCGGTCAAAGGGGGGAGCCCCCTGCAACCATCGCCCCGAGTCCTCTAGTCCTGGCCCAAGGGGGGGGGAACTCCAGAAGAGGGGGGGGCACAGGGTGGCCCAGAGAGAGAGAGAGGGGTGGGGGGGAGGCAGTTTCAGGATGCTGGTGCGAATGGCGGCTGGCTGGATGCGTCTCGCCCGCAAGACAGCTGGCGAAAGGAGGCTTGTCCAAGGCAGGAGCCCTCTGCCACGCACGGCTGCTCCTTCCCTCCCTTCGCGGAGCCCGGAGAGACGGCAAGCCTCGTGCACACACACACACACACACACAGACACAAGCTGCCTTTTCACTCCAGCCTGGTCTGTTTCCTCTTCACGCTGCTTCCTCCCCATGGAAGAAGGGAAACCGCCAATCAAGAGACACAGCAGCCTTTGCTTTCCCTCCCTCCCTCCTTTTATTCCTCCTCTCCTCCCTTCTTCCTTCTCCTCCAGTCTTCTTCCTTTCCTCCTCTTGCCTTCCTCCTCCTTTCCTCTTCACCTCCTCCTTTCTTTTTCCCCTTCCTTTCCTCATCTCCTTTCTCCTTCTCTTCTTCCCCTTCCTCCTTCTAATCTTCCTCCTCCTTTCCTCTTCATCTCCTCCTCCTTTCTCCTTCTCTTCTTCCCCTTCCTCCTTCTAATCTTCCTCCTCCTCTTTATCCCCTTCCTCTTCTTCTTCCTGTCCTTTGTCTCCTCCTGTTTCTCCTCTTCTTCCCCTTCCTCTTTCCTTCTCCTTTCTTTCTCTTCTTCCCCTTCCTCCTTCTCGCCTTCCTCCCTCTTACCTCATCTCCTCCACCTTCTAATCTTCCTCCTCCTTTCCTCTTCATCTCCTCTTTATCCCCTTCCTCTTCTTCCTCCTGTCCTCCCCTCTTCTTCCTTGTCTTCCTCTTCTTTCTCCTGTCTTCCTCCTCCTTTCCTCTTCGTCTCCTCTTCTTTTCCTTCCTTTTTCCTCATTTCTTCTTCGTCTCCTCCTGTTTCTCCTCTCTTCTTCCCCTTCCTCTTCTTCCTTCTCCTTTCTTTCTCTTCTTCCCCTTCTTCTTCTTGCCTTCCTCCTTTCCTCTTCATCTCCTCCTCCTCCTCTTCCCCTTCCTCGTCTTCCTCCTTTCCTCTTTTTCTCCCCCTCCCGCTCCTCTACCTCCTCTTCATCTCCGTTTCTTTTCCTCCAGGAGTTGGGAATGATCCATCACTGGAGGTTTTGAAGCATAGACTGGAGAGCCCACAAAAGGGAGATGGTCGTAGCACTCTGTGCATCACACACAACACACACACACACACCCTCCACCCACAAATCAGTACACAATTAGCCAACTTCCAAGGGAGGCAACTGATCCTGTGCAGAAGATTCTGCAACGCAGGTTTTTCCTCTCCGCAAAAGGATTTGAGGAATGGGGGGGGGGGGATACAGAAAGTCCTCGACTTATGACCACAGTCAAATCCCATAATTTTAAAGACACCCCCCCCCCCTCTGCTCCTCTTCAAGAGTTTTGAAAAAATCATTTGAGAAGCTCCCTTCAAAAGAAATAAAGAAAAAAGAAATAAAATCCAGATCAGGACTTCGTAAGCAAGCAAGTTCCATTAAGTTGCAGGTTTTCAAGAAGAGAGTGGACAGCCCCTTGTCTGAATTGGCTTAGGGTGTCCAGCTTGAGCAGGGGGTTGGACTAGAAGACCTCCAAGGTCCCTTCCAACTCTGTTCTTCTGAGATAGATAGAGATAGAGATAGATCGATAGATAGATAAATACTTTAGATATAGATAGATAATAGATAGATTAGATAGATAATAGATAGATAGATAGTTAGATAGATGATAGATAGATTAGATAGATAATAGATAGATAGATAGATAATAGATAGATAGATAATAGATAGATAGATAGATAGATAGATAGATAGATAGATAGATAATAGATTAGATAGATAATAGATTAGATAGATAGACAGACAGACAGGACAGATATTTCATTAAATTTAAAGATGGACGGATGGATGGATAGATAAGATATAGAGATATAGAGATAGATGGATGGAGGATAAGATAGAAATTTTATTGAATTTAAAGATGGATGGATGGATAGAAGGATGGACAGATATTTTATTGAAATTTCATTAAATTTAAAGATAGCTGGATGGACGGGTGGATAGATAGGATATAGAGATGGATGAATGGATGGATAAGATAGAAATTTTATTCAATTTAAAGATGGATGGATGGATAGATAAGATACAGAGATAGATACAGAGGTAGATGTAAGGACAGATATTTCATTAAATTTAAAGATAGATAAGATAGATATATAGATAGAAACATAGATGGATGGATGGGTGGACAGACGGACATGGCAGATGGAGGGAGGAATGGATGCATGCATGCATAGATGAATGAATGATCAATGGAGGGAGAGAAAGAGCGAGGGAGGGAGGGAAAGGTCAGCTTCCTTCCAGAAATTGCTGGAGCTCCATCACTGGAGGTTTTCAAGAAAAGGCGACCGTTTGAGCAGGATGGCCTAAGATCTCCTGCATCGAGCAGGGGGCTGGACTAGAAGACCTCCGAGGTCCCTTCCAACTCTTCTTATCCTGTTATTTTTCCTTCTGATCATTTCGGAAGTTTTGCCCATTTCGTTTTGAACGTCTCGACAGCTGGCGGAGGCTTTTCTGTTTTTATTTCTTTATTTTGTTTGCAAGAGATGAATAATGCATCCGCCCTTATTAGAAAGGATGTAACCCAACACTTCTCGAAACGTCCTGCCGTCCAGCCGGAGTTATAAACAGAGAGACGTTTGCAATATTCATGGCAGGTTGGGGAAGGAAATGTAATATTTATGGCACGCTGCCCGATTCTGCCCTCCGAGTCAAGCCAGGCGCCCGGCGGGGGATTTTGGCTCCCAGATGCCTCTTGCAAATAGGGTTGGGGTGTGTGTGTGTGTGTGTGTGGTTGTGTCTCTGTTGCTGTTTGTGTGGGTGTGTGAGTGAGTGAGAGAACTCAGAGTTGTCCCCTACTGGGCCATCTGGACGTGGTGCCCGAAAATGGCATCTTAAGCTTTGGAAATCCTTTTTTTTCCCACCCCCAAAGAAAAATGGACAATTTATTCATATATTTATATATATATTTATATATATATATATATATATATATATATATATATATATATATATATATATATATATATATATATATATATATATATATATATAAAATAGTCAATATAACTAATAGATTAGCACCTTAAGCTTGGAAATCCTTTTTATTCCCACCCCCAAGGAAAAATGGAATATATATATATATATTCTACGGTTTCTTTTTTACTCTATTCTATTCCATGTTGTATTGTTTTGTCTTATTTCCATCCAAGAAACTTGATTTCTGCATTCCTGTGTGTGTGTGTGTGTGTGTGTGTGTGTGTGTGTGTGTGTTGTATTTGTGCTGATAAATAAATAAAGGGAGACTAGTATAGATCTATTTCAAGCTATTTAGCTCTCATCAGCTCTAGCCATACCCTTACTGGGATTCGAACCTGGGCTGTATTACATATTAGGCAGATGTCTTAACCACTAAGCCACAAGGTTCTCCTCCTTTATCAGCTGAGCCAGGGAAATAGGTATGTATTTAGTGTCACAACCCCTGGTATGCCCAAATATTTATATTTATATTTGTTTTTGTAGATTTTCAGGGGTGTAGATATGCTGGTCTTGTTGTATTCGGCTCTTTTCCCCGTGTAAGATTGAGATTGTGTTGGCGATGTTCTTACATGGAAAAAGACCCGAATACAACAAGGCCAGCATACACACACACACACCCACAGACACAGAATTTATTTTTTATATAAACAATCCATTTTCCATAATAGTAAATAAATTACAATGGAATTGTTATAATATTAGATATTTAAGGTATTGGAAATTAAAGCTAAGATGAAATTAAATGATGAATAAGATTGATTGTTAGCACGAAACATGTATACCCAGACGACACACCGGTTAATGGAAAATGGACGGTTTATATATGGAGAGGAGGGGCAGGAACGGAGAAATCAAGTTTCTTGGATGGAAGTAAGACAAAAACAATACAACACGGAATAGAATAGAGTAAAAAAGAAACCGTAGAATAGAATGCGGAATGCAGGAGACAGAAGAGAAGATAGAACAGAAAAGGATAGAAAAGCCGGCTCTAATTTTGCACAGAATTAAAAGTTTTTATTGCAGTTGCAAACGAATCAAATCCTGGGAACTTTATAAAGAGCAGAAAAACTACCTTGAGAACCGTTCCGAGTGGAATAAATAGCCTTTAAGCCATAATCCCCTCTGGGGGTTTTCCCCCCTGCTCGCGGAGTTTAAAAAGGAAAAGGATTATAGGAAAAAGAAGGGAAAACGCGCATAAACTCAAGGGGCCCCCCCCCACGTTTTTTTCTCCCAGGGGTGCAAAGTTTTTGGTATAAATTCCCTGAGAAAACAATTTATTTTTTTAAAAAAGCACGTTTTCCTGAAGTTTTGTTACAACAACCACCGTCATAAGAAAAAGGTTGCAGGGGTAAAAACTCGCTTAAGGACCGCCTGGGAATTCTGGTCGTTAAGCCGAGGACTTTCTGTAACCAAGAATTATTTATTGAAAATGAGACCAGCACATATTTTCTGTTTCAGACAGTGCCACCTGGTGGCAAGTGAACGAACTACACAAACACAATTCAGAAATAAATCTTTCATCTCTCTCTCTCTTTCACACTCTCTCTCTCCATCCATCCATCCATCCACCTATCGTAGTGGTTGGTACAAACTCTTTTGAATGTCTGCTTGTAAGTTTTTCAGCTAATGTTTGAAAATTGTCTCTCTTCCCTGTTTCTCCACCAATGGAGAAATGCATGAGAATTCCGTTTTAATTTCTTTTATCAGTTTTTTCCTTCCTTTGTTTTTGTTTTTTTCTTTCTCCCTATCTTTCCTTCCTTCCTATGCCTTTGTTTCTCTTTCCTTCTTTCCCATCCATCACATCTTTCATTCCTTCTTATCCCTTCCTTTCTCTTTCCTTCCTTCTCATCCATCACCTTTCCTTCCTTCCTTCCTCTTTCTCTGTCCTTCCTTCCCATCCATCAAATCTTTCCTTCATTCCTACTCCTCTCTTTCTTTCTCTTTCCTTCCTTCCCATCCATCAAATCTTTCCTTCCTTCCTATGCCTTTGTTTCTCTTTCCTTCTTTCCCATCCATCACATCTTTCATTCCTTCTTATCCCTTCCTTTCCCTTTCCTTCCTTCCCATCCATCAAATCTTTCCTTCCTTCCTACTCCTTTCTTTCTTTCCTTCCCATCCATCAAATCTTTCCTTCCTTCCTATCCCTTCCTCTTTTTCTTTCTTTCCTTTCTTTCTCTTTCCTTCCCATCCATCACATTTTTCCTTCCTTCTTATCCCCTCCTCTTTTTCTGTCTTTCTTTCTTTTCTTTCTTTCCTTCTTTCCCATCTATCCCATCCTTCCTTCCTATCCCTTCTTTCTTTCTCTTTCTTTTCTTTCTCTTTCCTTCCTTCCCATCCATCACATCTTTCCTTCCTCTTTCTCTGTCCTTCCTTCCCATCCATCAAATCTTTCCTTCATTCCTATCCCTTCCTCTTTTTCTTTCTTTCCTTTCTTTCCTTTCTTTCTCTTTCCTTCCCATCCATCACATTTTTCCTTCCTTCCTATCCCTTCCTCTTTTCTGTCTTTCTTTCCTTCCTTCCTATCCCTTCCTCTTTTTCTATCTCTTTCTTTTCTTTCTCTCTCCTTCCTTCCTTTTTCTTTCTTCCTTCATTCTCTTTCTTTCCAACGTCTCTGGCCACACTGCCGGCTGACCACAGCCTCCGTCACAACACAAACTCTGCTTTGGGATTGCCTCAAAGGACGCGCAGCCAGAAAAAGCCGTGGAAAATTGAACGGCGGTTTCCATGAGAAGTTTGCACACTCGCTTCCCGGCCGTCTAATGACCCCACCGGACCCCCAGAGCAAGAACAAGAGGACTTGACAACGTCCCTCAAATCCTCTCCTCCGAGAGCAACATCCGAAGCCATCCAAGCCTTTCCACCACACAATCGGGACAAAAACACAATTTCTGCTCGGTTGCAAATAAAACGCGGGATAGAATCGGGAGAGGAGAAAAGGTCATGCAGGAAGTTTTACATCCAAATAAATTTTTAGCCCTGACAGCCTCCACCTTCCCTTAAAAATATTAGCGGAATCCACCGTGTCTCAGAATCGGCGTCTCCGCTAGATGATCCGACGGCCCGCCTGAAACTAAACCAATCCGCTACAACGAGGAAACTTTCCTCCAATAGGTTCCGCCAGGCCCAACCCGCGTATCAAAGGACGAGGTCCGCAAACCCAAGCGGGCGGCTCTTTCGCTTACCGATATTTCATGCCCGTCGTCTGCGCGGTGCACTCGTCCAGGGAGAGGCCGTGCATCCGGAGGAACTCTTCCCTCATCCGGGTCTGGGCCGCCACCCGGACTTCCCTCAGTTTCTGCAGCTCGACGGCGTCGCTCTGGGGCAACTGGTGGAGGCCCCACTCGGAGTGGGACCGGCTGGCCACGCTCCGCAGGCTCCCGCTGTACGTCATCGACAGCATGATGCTGCCGATCGGGGGATCTGCGCGGGATCCGCGAAGGAGAAGGGGGGGGATTTGCCTTAAGATCGCGCCAGCCGCATCGCCATCCCACCTGCCTCGCGCGCCCGGTTGGCGACAAAGATTGCAAGCCTCGGTTTACGACGGTTGGTCCAAAGTTACGACAGCAGTGGGAAAAAAGTGATTTAGGAGGACCATTTTTACACACTTAACGACCGTTACAGAATCCCCCCATGGTCATGTGACCCAAGTTTGAACGCTTGGCAACTGGCATGGACTTATGACGGTTGGAATGTCCCGAGGTTGTGACTTTCTGACCAGGAAAGTCAACGGGAGGAAGCCAGATCTGCTTAACAACCACGGTACCCACTTAACGACTTAAGCGGTTCATTTAACATCGGTGGCAGGGAAGGTTGTAAAACTGGATGAAGAGAACTGTCTTGCTTAACAACAGAAAGGTCGGCTAGGATTTTGGTTGTAAGTCGAGAGCATTCTCTAAACTTTTTATTATTTTTTTTCAAATTTAGCACCTGGGAAGACGGTTGGACTTCAACTCCCAGAATTCTCTGCGACTCTGGTTTTGTTTTTTTTAAAGGATGGGGAAACTTGCAACCTTTTTCACCAAGAGGGAGGGACGCCGGTTGGTTGCGAAAGGGTCCCAAATTCCCAATTATCCCACCAAGCAGCTGATTTAAATCAAGCCCTCCAAATAAAAGAGATAAGAGAGGAAGGAGACAGACAAGATATGGAAGGGGTGGTATTACATCTGGCTTGAAAAGAGATGTAAAATCAATGCATAAGGCAGTGTTTCTCAACCTTGGCAACTTGAAGATGTCCGGACTTCAACTCCCAGAATTCCCCAGCAGTGGTTAGGACAGTGTTTCTCAACCTTGGCAACTTGAAGATGTCTGGACTTCAACTCCCAGAGTTCCCCAGCCAGCATTCGCTGGCTGGGGAATTCTGGGAATTGAAGTCCGGACATCTTCAAGTTGCCAAGGTTGAGAAACACTGGCATAAGGAATACATAGAAAATGCAATAAAGGGAGATGGCATATACTTGGAAAGTAATAAGAGATGGAAATATTCTATATGCACGTATATACTGTAAAAATTCAAATAAATTCAAATTCAAAAAATGAGAAAGTACAAAACAAAGAGGAAGATGGTTTTCAAACGCGAAACCCGATATTAGCCAAAAAAGTCATACTGATAACAGAAAGCTGTAAAAAAGTGTCATTGGGATTTTAAGGTTTGGAAAATGCGGAATAGAAACTATTTTTTTTTAAAAAAATATCGAGCCACCCGAAAGGAGGGGGGGGGAAGTTTTTAAAGAGTTTGCTCCTTAAATCCGCAGTCTCAAAAAATCTTATATCAGATGTTGTCCTAACGTATTCGATCCATCGCTTGTGAGAAAGAATTGCAAAAAAAAAGGAGAAAGGAGAGAAAAGTGGAACCACATCTGCTAAAAAAGAGAAGAAAATGGGGTGAAAACAAGTAAAAAATAATAATTAAACGTCATCTGGATCACCTGCAAGGACCTCACTGCCATTCTGAACGTGGGATTTTTTTAAAAATTAGAGATTACTCAATACAATACAACACAATAGCAGAGTTGGAAGGGACCTTGGAGGTCTTCTAGTCCAACCCCCTGCCTAGGCAGGAAATCCTATACTGTTTCGGACAAATGGCTATCCAGCGTCTTCTTAAAGACTTCCAGTTGCATTCACAACTTCTGTTCCACTGATTAATTGTTCTGACTGTCAGGAAATTCCTCCTTCCTTCTAAGTTGCTTCTCTCTTTAATTAGTTTCCACCCATTGCTTTCTACCCTTGGAGAATAGCTTGATTCTCTCTTCTTTGGGGCAGCCCCTGATCCACGGATTGACTCAGAGTGTGTGGCCTGAAATACATGGATAGCAGAAGGAAAAATGTACCCAAACAACACAACGTGGTGTGATAGTGTGTCCCCTACTTACAACATTTCGCTTAGTGACCATTCGAAGTTACGACGGCACTAAAAAAAGCAACTTACGGTCGTGTCTCACACTTGCAACCACTGTAGCATCTTTGTGATCAAAATTCAGACACGGGGCAACTGACTCATATTTATGACAGTGTCCTGGATCACATGATCCCCTTTTGCAACCTCCCAGCCTGGGAGGGGGCGGGATCCAGATCCACTTCACAGCCACGTTACTCATTTAACAATTGCAGTGGCAAGGAAGGTCGTAAAACCGGGGGAGGGGGAGAGACTCACTTAACTGTCTCAGTTAAATGACAGAAATTTGGGGGGTCAACTGTGGTCATAAACCGAGGATTCCCTGCACACTTAAGATGGATTTTTTTTACCTGGAGAGGTTAAAAAAACAAACTTCATGGAGTTCTATATTGAATTGCAAAATTGCATTTTCAAATACACTAGTTCTCAAGAGAACATAAGAAGTGTTCCTCATATTAATAGCTGGGCCATTTATACAATTAAAGGCTTTTAGAGATCCTTACAACTAGCTTTCAAAGGAGGATCCAGTTTCTATCTGTCCAATTGTCATAGATTTGGGAATTCAAAACCACTTGAATCTTGTTTTTTTCAGAGTTTCTTAAACTTCCAGGCAGCTAAGGGACGATCTCTCTTCATGACTTCCATTTCAACCCTATACCTTTAATTATTTACTTAACTACTCACTTAACTACTTAAATTTGACCAGATAAACCTGGGTGAATATTAAATCTTTTAACACAAAAACCCCTTCCTGTTTTTAATGCAGCCTGCAACTGCGGTGGGATCTATTGATAACAGATGCCACGTCTCTCTCTACATTTTGGGGGGGGCAAAATATTTCCTCCACCGAACAAGCGAGGCTAAAATTATCTTTTTGGGAAGGGTAAATCTTACGCAAACACCTATTTTTTCTCTGCTTGCTATAAAAATAAACCTCCTTCATTCAAAAATCAAATTTTCAGTGGCAAAAGACAGATAGGTTAGGGGGAAAATAGCTGAAGAGGTTTATTTCTGTTTGCTTTTTTTAATGAAAACTTATCTCAAGGGAACTGAAGCTGCAGGGAGCAAGGCGTTCGTTGAACGTCCGTGGACTACATAGTCCATACATTTCTGCTCATTCCCTGGACTGATTACAGCTGCCAAGGGGCGGCCCCATGAGATTAGAAGCTGCCTTTCCCCGTGGCGGATCGCAAACATGCTTCGATCCTATAAATTAACGGAACACAGCCCAATTGATTTAATTCCTAAGATTAAGAGTTCAGCCAACTAAGGATTAATTTTCAGCTCCATTTACGAACACGAAGAGGGTTCATTTTTGTGCCTTTTGTAAAAAGAAAAACCTTGCAGGCGTCTTGCAGATGGGTTGGGCAGGGAGACCGTGGATTAAAATCAAACCTTGGTTGTGTGAATTTAGTTTACAATCGTGTTTTGCAGAATGTCACAGCAGCTGTGGCAGCTAAAATTCTTAACCCTGCCCAGTTCTGAAACATTAAGTTAAAGCGAAGGGTTTTTGCAAGAGACGGAAAGACTGAAGTTTAAAAATTTGGAGAGGGATTTCCCGCTTAAGTGTGTTTGTATATAATATCCACTTCTTGTTCCTCAGCTTGCATGAGGTCTTTCCTTTAAGAAAACAGATTGGGCTGAATAATAATAATGAGGTTATACATTAGGCTAGACAAGAATTTGGTGGTAAACTAGAACTATTTTGACACACAAAAAATTGTACTTCGATATCTTACTGATTGAGGAATGATGAAATGTTTGTTTTAAAAGAAATAAAACTTTTGAACCGAAAATATTAATAATAATAATAATGAGGTTATAATAATGTTAATTACCTTAGCAGGTCCTTGGTTAGGAGCTGAACTGTTAAAAAGTTTTTACCAGTTTACTGAATCGAAGATTAAATAATAATAATAATAATAATAATAATAATAATAATAATGAGGAGGAGAACAAGAAGGAGGAAGATGAAGGAAGAAAAAGAAGGAAGCTTGTCCAGTCAAGGTTTAAGCCAAAAACTGAGGTTTTAAAATCCATTTTTCCCCCGATGTTTGATCCTAAAATTGCTCAACCTACAACTCCCCCCCCCGAGGTTTGCAAGGCGTGGGCCTTTTCACCCAAGCCAAATCATAAAAGAGAAGCAGCAACTGAAATGTGAAGATAAAAGAATCTTGGGCTAAGTTTTATTCAAAAAAAAGGAGAAATAAATTAAATAAATTGCACACAATTTTGCAAGCGGATCTACTGTTCCCCCGCAACCGCTAAAATCCCGCTGGGTGCAATAAAAGCAGCGATCCTATTACAGGAGAGAAGGAAGGGGTTTTTTTTTGGGGGGGGGGGGTTTCCAGGAAACACCCCTGTCCATCCTTCTCCCCCTCCCCCCCCAAAAAAAGTTAAGCAGAAAGAAACTCAATTCTGATGGACAGAGAGAGATCACACTGGTGATGCATGTTTGATGCGGAAAACTTCCCGATCCTACAGCTGCCCGGCCAAATTCGGGATCCCCGCTTTCTTTGAGGGTGGAAAGGAATAGAAAAGGAAAAAAATATCTAAATAAACCTGGTTTATTTGCAGCCCCGTTCTGTGCCGTAAACCACGGTTAAGACTGGCAACTGCGGCTGCTAAAATCCAATTCCCGTACGGGATGGAGACACCGTAATTAAACACTCCCAGGTGTTTCCATTTCCTCCGTCCTAACGAAGAAGCCCGAATTTCTCCCAAAAACCAAGAAAAACACGACAACTAAGCTTTTTTCAAGCTAGTCTCCAAGCCCAGAAAGGTGTTGGGGGGCTTTGGTGACTCCCCAAAATCTAAACCAGCCATCCCTTCTCGCTTCTTATCCGGGTGTCGGCACTCACCTGCTCTCTGGCGAGCTTGCTCATTAAAAGATAACTTCTCGGTTATTAGATAGATAGATAATGTATTTTTTCTCACGGACGGGTGGAAAAACGGCGCACAGGCGTGGCCTTGCATGCAAAGGGGGGGGAGGAGGGGGGAGGAAAAATCCACTCCAAGTTGTCAGAAGCAATCTCGAATCCACCCTAACCCCCCTCTTCCGCCCCGAGAGCCTCGGAGAGAATTTAGCAGGAAATCCATTAAGCCCGTTATGATGATCCGAGCTAAATTATTCAACAGCGCATCTCTCTCGCGCGCTCTAAAAAGCTTCTGGCCGGAGGATCTGATTGATGGGAGGCGCGGAATCGATCGATGGATCGCTCGCTTTTTATTAGCGGGGACTCGCCGTCGTCGGGAGGGTGGACGGAGGTGGCTCTACATCCCCCACCGTGGCTGGCCAGGGTGGAGGATGATGGATGAGGTGAGCGCGGGACACAGACAGGCGCCCGGCGATTCGAAACGTCAGATCAATCCCGTCCGGGATGCAAATCGAGAGCGGGAGAGACGCGTCCCCGAGATTCCCACGGTGGGCGAAGGACGGGGGGATTCCGCGGATCGTTTTGGTTCTCCACCACCTTGGCTCAAATTCATCGCTTCGGGTTGTTAATTTGGGGCGAAGCTGGGGAATCCTGGGCAGAGGCTGCTTCCATGAGCTGTTGGATGCAGCTGCTTTCATAAGACGTGGAGACACAGCTGCTTTCATGAGACGTGAAGGAGGATTTCGATTTGCATTTCCATGTTCTTGGAAGCTCCACAGACGGGAGCCCAGCATTCACCCATTAATCCCGTTAAGGGTGGAAACGGATGGTGAGATGTGTGTGTGTGTCTCTCTCTCCCCAACAAGCCAACATTCAACTCACAATTTATCTCCACGTCACTCCGAGAAGCCGAGATCCAACCTCACCATTTACCTCCCTCACGCCCCTCCCTCCAACAAGCCACGATTGCCAAGCAAGACCACAGAAGACGCCAGCTATCCAAAAACTCCAGGCATGAAGCAATCCCGGGGACCTCCGTAAGGAGACACATTCCGAAGACCGCTATCTCCACACCCCGACGGCCGTCCCGGTAAGCCGAGATGTATCCAAGTTCAGTTCTTCGCCTCTACCCATTTTACCCCCCTGCCAACACAGAGATGACCAAGCTGCTCGGCCCTCTGCCCCCCACCCCCAAGAAGGCTGAAAATACGAGAGATAATTCAGCTTTTCATCCCCCTCTTCCTCTCTTAATGCATTCTCCCCCCCTCCCACCCTGATTCACACATGCTGGACCATTTCCCAGTTTCGCTCTAGGGAGAACAGCTAATTATCTCGGCTTCTGCCAACACATCAGTGCCGATGGACACCAGAGAAGGTGCCCAGAACTTCTGCAAGTCGGCAGATCCTCTGCTGATGTATCTCCTGGCACTTCCCAGAAAGTTTTGCCGTACTTTGCCGAATGTGGGAACTCGGCGGTGGGAAATACGCTGATGAGCCGCGGGGAAACCAAGTCGAGATCCATTTTTTTTTGTGGCTTCGTAGATAGTCCTGGACTTACAACTGGTTCATTTAGTGACGGTTCGAAGGCACAAGAGAACCGAAAAAAGTGGCTTCGAGGACGTTTTTCACACTTACGACTCATCATTGCAGCGTTCCCCTCCTTGTCACGCGATCAAGATTCTGAAGCTTGGCAACTGGCATGTACTTACGACGGCCGGAGCTTCCTCGGGGGTCACGTGACGGCCCCTTTTGCGACCGTCTGACTAGCTAAGTCAAGGGGGGGAGCAAGATTCACTTAACGACCGTGTACTAATTTAACGACTGCAGTGATTCATTTAACAACCGCGGTAAAATCGGGGACGACGACCACAACTCAATGTCCTGCTTAGCAACGGAAATGTTGGCCTCAAGTGTAGTCGTAAATTGAGGACTACCCTGCATTTATGACTGTCAGGCTGATTTTCAATCTTCCCAGTCAGCTTCCGACAAGGGGGAAGCCCGATTTGCTTAATGACCTCAGCAAACAAGATTGTAAAATGAGGTGTGAGTACAACAACTGCCTCATTTAGTGACAGAACATCTTGGTGTGGGTTTTGGTCGTAAGTCGAGGACCACCTGTAAAAAGGACTTTTACGACGAGGACGGCAACCTGGATTTGAAAAATCAACCCACCCAACCATTTGAGGCTAACCAGACCTTCAAACCTGAATAATGTATAGAGCCGAGGTGGCGCAGTGGTTAAATGCAGCACTGCAGGCTACTTCAGCTGACTGCTATCTGCAGTTCGGCTGTTCAAATCCCACTAGGCTCAAGGTTGACTCAGCCTTCCATCCTTCCGAGGTGGGTGAAATGAGGACCCGGATTGTTGTTGGGGGCGATATGCTGACTCTGTAACCCGCTTAGAGAGGGCTGAAAGCCCTATGAAGCGGTATATAAGTCTAACTGCTATTGCTAATGTGGATTTCTTGTTCCTTGCCAAAACTCTACGAGCCATTAATAAGAGTTAAACCGTTAGAAAGTCTCATTTTTCCAAAGAGGGGAGATGCACGCCAGTTAAGGTTAAACGCAGAAATGCATAATTAGGGGTGTCACAGAGTCAGCTTCTTGTGGGGGGGGGGGAAACCCTGATATTCTTATTCTTATTATTGCAGAACCGCCATTTGGAAGCTCGGAGACCACCAAATTAGGAAAAAAAAAAAAGAAGGACGAAAATTACCTGTAAAACTGGAGCTGTCTTTTCGGACTTCCATAACGAGCACTTTGGAAAGCAAAAGGGGAAAAAGAAAGAAAGAAAGAAGAAAGATTCCACAAATCACAGGTTTTGAAAAGGGGGGGGGGAAGGCGACGAACGGTGCAATTACGTCAGACGAACGAACGGCATACTGTCTCTCCAGACACTCTAGCTTCTCAATCCAAGACTCTACGGTTGGTGGCATTGTCTTGGGTCAAGAGGGTTGAGCCAACATATCATCTTCCCTAGACTCTCTGGCCTCACAATCCAAGACTCTATGGTTGGTGGCATTGTCTGGGATCAAGAGGGTTGAGTCAACGTATCATCTTCCCAGACACTCTGGCCACTCAATCCAAGACTCTATGGTTGGTGGCATTGTCTTGGATCCAAGAGGGTTGAGTCAACGTATCATCTTCCCAAACACTCTGGCCTCTCAATACAAGACTCTATGACTCTATGGTCATTCCCATGGTCTTGGATCAAGAGGGCTGGGCCAACAGCACCCCCAAGTGGAGCAGGTGGGAATTGCATATTTCTGGCAGTGACATCCTGATGATCCGGGAAGCTGGATTCATTTAACCGTGTTACTAATTTAACAACGGCAGTTGTTCACTAATAGTGGCAAGATAGGTCATAACATGGGACACAACTCTTCTTAACAACTGTCTCACCAACAGACATTTTGGGCTCTTACAAAATAAAAAATCAAAACTGACGACCGACCCAGAGTGCGACTCGCTTACTAACCGTCTTTCTTAGGAGTGGGAATTTTTGTCCCGATGTTGGTCATAAGTCAAGGACTACCCATGTTTCTGATTTCGCACCGAGGGGGGTCGCTCAGCTGCTTCCTTCTGCTCGCTGAAAGGCCCAGGAGGGGACAAATGCGGGATACCACGCCCGCACGGGACAGGAGTCACAACCGACACACACTCACCTGTAAATCATACCTGGGGATCCAGTATGTCGGTTTGAGAATCTGGCCGGGGAGTCCGTGGTGGATTCGGGGTACATGGAGGCAAACTCCTCCAGGATCCAGATGAATCTTTGTTAACACCCACTGCAGAAAGAAAAGAAAGAAAAAGAAAGAAGGAAGGAAAGAAAAAGGAGGAAGGGAGAAAAAGAAAAAAGGAAAGGAAAGAAGGAAGGAAAGAAAGAAAGAAAGTTAAACCATGAGTTGAATCTTTTTATTTTCTTCTTTTAAAGACATTTTAAGAATTTTGCTTCCCATTTTGCCCTGGTCTTTCATTTTATACATTTTGTTTTTTTTCTTCCTGGTTCTGTACACTTTTTGTTCAGTTTTTACAAATCCTGGACTTTTGGGGGGGAAAAAATAGCTACAACTGGGAAAAAAAAATTCAACAAAAGCTCTAGAATAGATTCTGTTCTGGATAAATCTTCTTGGTTCCTGAATAATCTGCTTACTCAGCAAAGCTGGCAGCAAAAGCAAAAAAAAGGAAGATAAAAGGAAGAAAAAAGAAGGAAAGGAAAATAAAACATGCATCTAAAAAATGGTGAAGGAAACCATGATTTCCATGATTTCCAATCCAGAACTAAACCATGATTTGCAATCCAGAACTGCCTCCAAAACATCATGACCGCTGCTGTCCACAAGAGGGCGCTGCAGACCTCTTAGCCGCCACTCCAGTTAAAATTGCAAATCTGCTTTAAAAAAAATAAAAAAGAGTCTGTCCCAAAGTTGTTAACGGACAGGCAGATAAATAAGACAGAATTAATGGATGGATAACGTAGAAAGATGGGGAGATAGAATGGATGATTGGATGGAGAGAGGGATGGTTAAATAAGACAGATAGATGGAGAGATGAATAGAACAGATAAAATGATGGATGGATCGATAAGATAGGTACATTGGAATAGATAAATGCATGGATGGATAAATTAGATGGATGGAGAGAATGGAGAAATATGTACAGATAAATGATAGACAGATATAGGTAGATAGAGAAGATACATACATATACATACATACATACATACATACTTACATACATACATACATACATACATACATACATATATATATATATATAGTTTTGTCAAAGCACCTGGTATGCCCAAATATGGGGAGGGAGCATACGGTTAGCTGGTGAGAGCTAAATAGCTTGAAATAGATCTATACTAGATTCGATAGATAGGTATGATAGATAAATAGATATAGATAGATATGATAGATAGATACTGTAGATAGATAGATAGATAGATAGATAGATAGATAGATAGATAGATAATGATAGATAGATATGATAGATAAATAGACAGATAGATATAGATAGATAGATATTGTAGATAGTTAGATAGATCGATATAGATATGATAGATAGAGATAGATAGATAGATATGATATAGATAGAGATAGATAGAGATAGATAGATTAGATAGATAGAGATAGATAGGAGAGAGATGAAAGAGAAGATAGAAGATAGATAGAGATAGATATGATAGATAGATATGATAGATAGATAGATAGATAGATAGATAGATAGATGATAGATAGATAGATAGATAGATAGATAGATAGATAGATAGATAGATAGATAGATAGATAGATAGATAGATACTGGTAAATAGATACTGGTAGATATAGATGGATGGATGGATGGATGGATATATAGATAGACAGAGACAGAGAGAGAGACAGAGAGAGAGAGAGAGAGACAGAGAGAGAGAGAGAGAGAGAGAGAGAGAGAGAGAGAGAGGTAGATAGATACCGGTAGATATAGATAGATAGATAGATAGATAGATAGATAGATAGATAGGAGAGAGATGAAAGAGAAGATAGAAGATAGATAGAGATAGATATGATAGATAGATATGATAGATAGATAGATAGATAGATAGATAGATAGATAGATAGATACTGGTAAATAGATACTGGTAGATATAGATGGATGGATGGATGGATGGATATATAGATAGATAGAGACAGAGAGAGAGAGAGAGAGAGAGAGGGAGAGAGAGAGAGGTAGATAGATACCGGTAGATATAGATAGATAGATAGATAGATAGATAGATAGATAGATAGATAGATAGATAGATAGATAGATAGAGATAGAGATGGATGGATGGATGGATGGATAGATACTGGTAGGTAGGTAGATGTAGATAGATAGATATAGAGGGAGGGGGGAGAGACAAACAGACACAGACTCACAACTGTAAGAAGAAAAGTAACACAGGGCAAACCTCACTTAACTCTCTTGCTTAGCGACAGAAGCCTTGGCCTCAACTGTGGTCGTAAGTCCCTGCGTTTGACAGGCTCCTCTCCTGCCCAGCCTGCAGGAGAGACGGAGGCTCCGCAGTGGCTCTCAAAGGAGATCTGAGCCGGCCAGGGGAAAGTCTGTCTGGTCACAGGGGGTGGGGGGTGGGTGGGGGGAGGACTTGGGCTGGGAGATTATCCTGCACCCCCCTCTCCCAAAAAAAAAAGGGGGGGGGAGGCTTGAAGGTGACCTGAAGAGGGGGAGAAGATGCTTGGCTCCCAGCCTTGGCAGGGAAGAGAAAGGGAAAAGGGGGAAGGGGAGGATTTTGGCAGCTCCCATCTGTCTCCCCCCCCCCCCCCCGCTCTGACTCCTTCCCTGGTTAAAGACACAGGAGTTTGATGTGGGAAGAGAGGGGGGGTCCCTCTTTTTTTCCTCCCTCCCTCCCTCTCTTCTTTCCTTCAGTTCCTTTCTTCCATTCATTCTTCCTTTTCCTTCCTTTCTTCTTCCCTCCCTCCTTTCTTTTTTCTTTCCTTCCTCCCTTCTCTCCCATTCCCTCCCTTCCCTCTTTTCCTTTTCCTTCCTTTCTTCTTCCCTCCCTTTCCTTCTTTTCATTTTTCCTTCTTCCCTTCCTCCCTTCTTCCTTCATCCCCTCTCCCATTCCCTTCCTTCCCTCCCCTTACTTCCTTCCCCTTTCTTTCTTTCCTTCCTCCCTCCCTTTCATTTTTCCTTCTTTCCTTCCTCCCTTCTCTCCCATTGCCTTCCTTCCCTTTCATTTTTCCTTCCTTTCTTCTTCCCTCCCCTTCCTTCCTTCCCTTCTTTCATTTTTCCTTCTTTCCTTCCTCTCTTCTTCCTTCAGCCCCTTCTCTCTTCTCTCCCATTCCCTTCCCTCCTTTCGTTCTTCCTTTTCCTTCCCTCCCCTTCCTTCCTCCCTCCTTTCATTTTTCCTTCCTCCCTTCCTTCCCTTCTCTCTTCTCTCCAATTCCCTTCCCCCTTTCATCCTTCCTTTTTCTTCCCTCCCCTTCCTTCCTTCCTCCCCTCTCTCCCATTCCCTTCATCCCTCCCTTCATTTATTCCTCCTTCCCTCCCTCCCCCAGGACAATTTTAGAACAAGAAAGAAAACTTTGTGTTGGGCAGATTCCCCCCCCAGATGTTTTAAATAATTAACAATAAGACAATAAAAACCTGACTATTTGAGGGAAAGGAGTCTGCCTTCTAAGGTCAAGCCCCCCCAGACCCCCACCCAATTTGGCCACCCCTGTAGACTCGGGCCTTGCCAGGCCAGCCAACCCCTCCCCACCCCCCAACCCCCCCAAGCATCGCACCCTCGCAAAGACCCAGCCAAGCGCTTTCTCCACATTCTCATTTTTGCCACCCGAAAGTTGGGCGGGCTTCCCTTTCGCAAGGCAGATGTTGCAAGCCCCAACGGACAGCTGTGCCCTTATTTATTTATTTTAAACATGACTTTCTACGGAACAGGAGGAAGGGGAAGAAAGTTAAAGCGAAAAGGGAGGGGGAAAAAAAAGAATTTGAAAAAGAGGAATTCTGCTTAGGCCAAGCGAAGCCTTTGATTGGAAAGAGGAATATTTTCAAAGTACATTTTATGCCCAGAATTATATTTGCACAAATCTTTTCTTTTCCCTTCTTTCCTTCTGTTTCTGTCCTTCCTTTTCCTTTCATTCGTTCATCCCTGTCCTTCCTTTCCTTTTTTCCTTTCTTTTTCTCTTTTCTTCCATTTCTGTCCTTCCTTCCTTCCTTCTCTTTCATTCATTCCTGTCCTTCCTTTTTTCTTTCTCTCTTTCCTTCCTTCCATTTCTCTCCTTCCTTTTCATTTCATTCATCTCTGCCCTTCCTTTTCTTTTTCTCTTTCCTTCCTTCTTTTTCTTTCATTCATTCATTTGTCCCTTTCTTTTTATTTTCTTCCTTTTTCTCTTTCCTTCCTTTTTTCTTTTTCTTTCATTCATTTCTGTCCTTTCTTTTTTCTTTTCCTTTCTTTCCTTCCTTCCATTTCTGTCCTTCCTTTTCTTTTTCTCTTTCCTTCCTTCTTTTTCTTTCATTCATTCATTCGTCCCTTTTTTCTTTTCTTTCTTTTTCTCTTTCCTTCCTTTTTTCTTTTTCTTTCATTCATTCATTTGTCCCTTTTTTCTTTTCTTTCTTTTTCTCTTTCCTTCCTTCCTTCTTTTTCTTTCATTCATTCATTCGTCCCTTTTTTCTTTTCTTTCTTTTTCTCTTTCCTTCCTTTTTTCTTTTTCTTTCATTCATTCGTCCTTCCTTTTCTTTTTCTTTCATTCATTCATTCATCCCTTTTTTCTTTTCTTTCTTTTTCTCTTTCCTTCCTTTTTTCTTTCATTCATTCCTGGCCTTTCTTTTCTTCCTAACTTTTGTTCCTTTCTGTCCTTCCTTCCTGTTTTCCCTCCTTTCCTCCCTTTCTCTCTCTCCTTCCTTCCCTCCCTCCCTCTTTTTCTTTCTTTTCATAACACAACACTCCTTCCTTCCTTCCTTCCTTCCTTCCTTCCTTCCTTCCTTCCTTCCTTCCAACAAGGATCACCCCAGGACGCTACAACAGCTATAAATACAATTGCGTAGTGCCTGAATTTTGACCACGGACCGTTGTGGGGATGCATTAGATGGTCGTAAGTATGAACAAAACCCCAAACCCCTCACTAGCAGGGAAGCGAGGTGGACATCAGAACTTCAAAAATAGGTCCCAATGAATTTTTCTCAGGGTCCAACGTAACCTCAGACATCCGCTAAGCTGGTCGTCGTAAGCAGAGGACTACGTATCTACGTCTCCTGCTGGAGCAGGGGGCTGGACTAGAAGACCTCCAAGGCCCCCTCCCACCCTCTTGTTCGCTTATCCCTCGCAACCCCGTCCCCTCCGGCCAGGGAGAGGCGACTCCTGCTTCCCGTAAAGTTATAGCATCTCCAACGGGGAGCCAGGTTTCTCCTTCTGCCTCCTGAGTGCTACGTTTCCCAGGCGCCGCCTTGCACACCCGAGGCTGTTCGACACCCGTAACGGCCATTTCATCAGGCTAAAAGCCTCGGCCGGAGAAACCTGGCCCAGCGGTAGATGGGGTCGTGGAGGTCAAGCGGATAAAGTGACGCCAAACGTCACGGAAAAACTCGGGTCAACCCCGGAGCGTGTTTCGCAACCTGACCCTCCTCGGGCCCTGGGAACCCCCCCCCCCCTCCCTGGCCACACCCCGCTGACCCCTCCAGAGGTCCGGTCAGCTGTCCAGGGAGAACGGCCGGAGCGTCTTCCTGATCATCAACAACGACCGGGCATCTTCCGGTTTGCAAGGACAGAGATGCTAAGAGTGTCTCGACTAACGACCGTAACAGAGACCCAGGTTTCTGTCGCTAAGTGAGATGTTTGTTAAGCGAGGCATTTGTTAAGCGAGCTGTGCCCCATTTCACGACCTTCTTTGCAACGGTTATTAAGAGAATCTCTGCAATTCGTAAGGACAGAGTTGCTTACGAGTGTCTCTTTAGCGCTTCCTATGAAGGCAGTCCTTTGCAACGTAGACCCAAATTTCTGTCGCTAAGTGAGACGTTTGTTAAGCGAGGCATTTGTTAAGCGAGCTGTGCCCCATTGCTACAGGTAAATCCCCGCAGTTAATTAAGGGCGGAGATGCCAAGACTGTCTCTGTAGCGCTTCCTATGCAGGTAGTCCTCAACATACGACGGCTGCTGGCCCAAATTTCCGTTGCTAAGGGAGGCATCTGTTTAGTGACTTTCACCCCCATTTTCCAGCCTTACTTGCTACACTTGTTAAGTGAATCCCTGGCAATTAGTAACACGGTCGTTAAGCGAATCTGGAGTGAATCCCTGGCACTTAGTAACATGGTCGTTAAGCGAATCTGGATTCCCCGGTGACGTTGCTTGTCCGAAGTTCGCAAAAAAAGGGGGGGGGGGGTTTGCTCGCTTAACAACCGCAGCGATCCACTTAGAAACCGTGCCATGCAAGGTTGTAAAACGGAGCGACGTTCGAAGAAGGGCTTTCTTGCTTAGCGACAGAAATCTGCGGCCTCCACTGCGGACGTAAGTGGAGGACCACTTAAAATTTCTTGCGTTTCTTGTTTTTCCACCCAGAGGGGGGGGGAAAAACCAGCATCCGCAGCTGCATTATTTGCAATTCAGCTTCTGGGTCGCAGCTGCAGCCGAGTCACAAATGCCAAACAATTCGACCTGATCAGCGAAAACTATTTATACGTATTTTTAACAGGGAGAAAAAGGAAATAAATCAGGCTGGGAAAAAAAAACCCTAGAAATGCAGATTTTGGCCAGAAGGTGGATTTGAGCAGCACTTATATCTACAAAAAAGAAATTATGTTTGACTTTATCTATGCGGGGATGGCCAGGTGGTTATTACGTGTATGAAGAGACGGGTAATCCTCGACTTACGACCCCCAATGTTTCCGCCGCAAAGCAAGACCACTCGTTAAAGTGAGCTTGGCCCCGTTTTGCCACCGTTGTTAAGTGAATCACGGCAGTTCTTAAGCGAGTCGCACGGTTCGTGTGACCCTGGGGATGTGGCGACCGTCTTAAATACGAGTCGGTTGCCAAAGGGTCTGAAGTTGGACCATGGGGAGTCTGCCGACGGCCGTTAAGCGTGAAAAACATTCCTAAGCCACTTAAGTGCCGTTGTAACTTTGAATCGTCGCTAAGTGAGCGGTTTGTAAGTCGAGGAATAGCCCTGAGTTGCCATATTGGCAAGATGGACAGTAGAGACGTTTAATAAATAAACGAATAAAAGACAAGGGAAAGGGGGCCACAGGGAAAGCCCAACCGACAAGAGTTTCAAATTTAAGTCCTATGTTAGGGACAGGTGTAACTGAGCATCACCTGTACAGGTGCGCCGTTTGCTGGTCATCTTCTAGAGGTCACCACTGCTCCCTTTAGATGGCCAGGCGAAGCAAGGCAGGAGGCCCTTGACTGACGGTGATTCATTTAGCGACCGTCCCAAGTTGCAACAGCACTGAAAATATGGATCGTTTTTCCACGCTTATGACCGTCGCAGCCTCCCACGGTCACGCGATCAAAACTTGGGACGGCTGGCAACTGATTCGTATTTATGACGGTCGCGCCGTCCGTTTTGTGACCTTCTGACCAGTCCACAGGAAAGCCAGATTCACTTAGTGACCGGGTGACTAAATGAACCACCACTCACCCGCCGTGGAGAGAAAGGTCACAAAGCGGGGTGCAAAACCCGCTTAACAACACTCGGCAAGGGGGATTTGGAACTCCCGCTGCGGTCGTTAAGTCGAGGCCCAGCGGTATTGAGGAAAGTGTTAAACAGACGAACAACTCGCCCGCCGAATTTCTCCTTCGGAAAACAACTCCGATATTCTATTTATTTTTTTAACGATTGCATTTTGATCAAGCGGAATGGCTTTTAATTGGTCGCAGGGAAATTTATTCATTATCGCTCTGCTGGGAATAGTCGCCGATGACATTTCCCCCCTTTTTTAAAAACTTGAAATTATTATTTTTCTTTTTAAAAACCCTTGTTATATAAATTACGACCGGCTTACCCACTTTAGAAGGGTTTTCCCCCCCAAGGATGGGGGAGTTTGCAAGCTCTCTTGGGCAGGGACCCAAAATTACTAATTTTGCACAAGGAGAGGGGGGGCACTTAAAGGGTTATTTGGGGGGGGGAATTGCGGGTGGGACAGGTAAAATTTGGTCAAGATTCAGATGCAGCAAAACGGGAAAAAAAACCTAGCTGGACTTGAACCAAGAATGACTTGCAATGGCATCCAGAGATGAGATCAGATCCAGAATGACGGCGGAGGGGGTGGGGGGGACCAAATCCCCACTGCATTTATCTCCCCCAACATCTGCCCCAGCTGGAATTAGGAGTCTATGGCTATCAAAACATCCTATTTTCCCCACTGGGGGAGAAAATAAATGAGACGAGGGGGTAGGGAGAGAAAAGGGGCATTGGGCTCGCACACGCGTGTGCACACCCCCGAACAGGAAGAAGCCCCCCCCCACTCCTCCCCGTTTCTCACCAGCGCAAATCTTGCCTTCTTCCTTTCCTTTTTGGACGGATATTGCCAAAACACACACGATAATAACCGCACAACCAGCCGATGGAGAAGGCGGCACACACTCAACTTCCTCTCCCCCCCCCCCCCGCACACACCAAATTTTGCACCAATATCCGCCTTGGAAGTCCCCACAGAGCCCCCCCTCCCCCTCCTTGCAGCCTGCAACCACCACAATCTTTGCCCCCCCTCTTTGCAATAAAATTCAGCATTGGGGAATTGGCTAATACTTGGCTGAGTCTGCTTCCTGTCCCTGATGGGCAGCTGTCAAATCTGCAGCCCCCCACCCCCAATCTCCCCAGTTTGAAATATATCTTTTTGTGCATTTATGGGGAGGGTCTCCATGCCCACCCTCTTCCGCCTGCAGGCAGGTAAAGGGGACAAGGCCTCCCCGCTTGAAATTTGCACCCCCTCCCACCCCACAAATGGTGGGCCGGCCGAGACCTCCCCCCCCCACTCTGCACCCTCCCTAATGGGTGGGGTTTTCCCCCCCCTTCTTTTGCAGTGCGCCCCTTTTCCCTGGTCTCGCAGTTCCTTCTTTTGCAAGCTGCAAAGGGGTGGGTGGGGGGGAGAGAAGGGAGGGCCAGCAGCTTCCTGAATGCATGCATGCATCGATGCATCTTGCACCAAGCTGCTGCAGTGGAGGCATGCAATGCAGCAGCGGGGGGGGGGAGGAGGAGGACCCCAACTTCGGGAGTTTTGCAGCCTTTGCAATGAAGGGGGGGGCGGGAGGAAGGGTGTTTTGCAGCCCCCTTCTGCCTCCCCCCAGAGTTGCATCTTGCTGCAATGCCCCTCTCTGCAGCCCCCTCCCCACCTTTGCAACCCCCCTATTTTCTGGAGGCCCATTGCAGCCCCACAGCCCGTCCAGAAGGAGGTGCACTCCCCCCCCCCAAGGAAGGACCCCCTCCCATGCACAGACACCCCCCCCCCAAATCCCCCAGCCCTTACCTGCGGCGGCGGCGGCGGCAGGAACGGAACGGCTGCCCGGGTTCACACCATCTTCGCCCTCGTGCCAGGAGAGCCCGCCCGGCGGCGCCTCGCATTGGCCCGGCGGCGCCGTCAATCGCCCGCATGCAAATAGCCCTCGCCCGCCATTGGCCGGTCTCGGGAGCGCCTCCTAGTGACCGGCGGGCGGCGCGGCCAATCGGCGCCGTCGCCTGCATCCCTGGCCCCGGGGATGGTACCCAGGTGCGTAGCATCCTTGCAGCGGCGCCCCTTAGCCCAGTGTTTCTCAACCTTGGTAACTTGAAGATGTCCGGACTTCAATTCCCAGAATTCCCCAGCCAGCGAATGCTGGCTGGGGATTTCTGGGAGTTGAAGTCCGGACATCTTCAAGTTGCCAAGGTTGAGAAATCCGGACATCTTCAAGTTGCCAAGGTTGAGAAACACTGCCTTAGCCAAGCGCTCCATCCCACACAAGCCATGGTTTACACCGGCCACAAGCCAGGATGGGGTTTTGTAAACCGTCTGGGGTTCGGTTTTTGCAAGCCAGGTTTGATCCTAGTTTGAGAGCTGACCAATGGCTCGATCCACCCCAAAACTATGGTTTTAGGTGGCCAGTTCAGGCCAGGATGCCATCCTGGGCATTTGGGGTGCTGTAAACCATGATCTATGTAATCATGTAAACCATGATTTATTTTTTTGTCTGTACCCCCCCCCCCTTCCCTGATTTGATTTGTTAGCCGCCCTGAGTCCCCTTCGGGGGGGGGGGGGAAAGGGCGGCATATAAATATAATAAATGAAATGAAAAAATGATTTTTTAAGGGCTTGTTTGTAAGCTGGCTTTGGCCCTAGTTTGCAAAACCAGACAAGGACTCGATCCTCTTACAAACCATGGCTTAGACTCTAATTATCAGGTTTAAGCCATGCTGGAGCCCTACAAGCCATTGTCTTTTTCTGGCTTGTTGGCAAACCCAAACTTTGTCTCCAACGATGACTCAATCTTCCATAAACTATTGTCTAAACGCCAAATGTGGGGTACAGGCCATCAAGCCATGATCCTTGACGGCTTTTGTTCACAAGCCTGGATTTACCCAAGTTTGTAAAACTGGCCAACGGGTTGTGGGAATGGGGACAAAGTATGATCCTGGCCCCTGGAGGGTTTTTTTTTTTGTCAACCCTGGTTGAGATGTAGGCTTACTTCAGGCTTAACCTGTATCCCCTGTTGCGACAAATCGTGGCTTGGATGCCTGTTTGATTTGCACCTCACTGATTAGTGAGCGAATAATTTGTATCAAATTACTGAGTGCGAATCTTCCTCCGTGCAAAATACACCAGCGTTACCCAGTCATAATTTTGCTAAAATTCAAAAGGGAGCTTCTGGATTTGGCTGAGAATAACCCTATATTAGTAACTAAACCTCAGGAAACATGGTTTGTTTGGATTAATAGGTGGCTGTTACAAATGCAGTTCATTACAGTTTATTCAGTAAGCCATGGTTAAGTCCTAGGAAGAGCTTTAAAGCGGGATTTGTTCAACTTCTGAATTGGGGAGGGTCTAAGGTGAATGACGGACACAGAGGGGGAGAGTGGCTTCCCTCTTTACCAGCTTTGAAAACAAGCCAGTTTTGATCCATGATAAGAAGGTATCAAGGTTAATAGCCTTTGTTAGCAAATCCAATAACGATTAAATTAGAGGCTGTTATTCCTGGTGGTGCGATTTCCATGCAGGTAATTCCCGACTTACAACGATTTGTTTAGTGACTGTTTGAAGATACAACTGCACTGAAGAGAGGGACTTATGACCACTCTTCACACTTATGACCACTGTAGCATCTCCATGGTCACGTGACAAAAATTCAGACGCTTGGCAAGTGCTTCATATTTATGACGATCGCAGTGTCCGTGGGTCACATCATGATCGCCTTTTGTGACCTTCGGAGGAGCCAAATCAAGGGGGGATCCAGAATCGCTTAACGACCGTCATGCTAATTTGACAACTGCAGGGATTCACTTAACATATATGTCAAGGAAAGTCGTAAAATGGGGCAAAACTCGCTTAACAAATGTCTCACTTAGCGACATCAATTTTGGCTTCAATTGTGGTCATAAGTCGAGGACTACCTGATTTTTTTTTCCCAATCTCACTTTTTATGATGGGTGGATTTCTGGGAGTTGACATAAAAATTGGCTCAGTTGCAAAAGACAGGTCTGGAGTTCTGCTAAACTAAGATGCACAGCATAAAGGACCATTGGCTGGGCTAAGCCAACATTTCCAAACCACGAATCAAGGTTTGCAAGCTCG
This sequence comes from Thamnophis elegans, assembly GCF_009769535.1. Classification (NCBI taxonomy): domain Eukaryota; kingdom Metazoa; phylum Chordata; class Lepidosauria; order Squamata; family Natricidae; genus Thamnophis; species Thamnophis elegans. The sequence continues at coordinate 898,715 of NC_045555.1, read as the reverse complement.
CTATGGCCCTACCTTGAAGGGTTGTTGTGCTGAAGTGAGCCACGGCTATCATCTCGGGTTTCCCGAAAGAGACGGCCGCATAAATTCATCAGGAAACGCTCGAAAGCCAACGTCCGCATTCACACGACCAGAAAGCCAGCCCAACGCATCCACGTGTCTTCTTTCACCACCTTTCCCGCGCGCGGGGCTTTTGTTCCGCATAGGACCACGCCCCTTTCTTCGTCGCCTTGGCGACCGCTTCGCTACAACAGCGAGCGGGCGGCCCGCCTGCTGGGTCGAACCATTTCCCAGAATTCGGGGGAGGGAAAGGAAAGATACAAGCTGTATCGTGAGGGAGGAAAGGAATAAAAACGGCAAAGGGAGGAGAGGGGAGACGTTAAAATTTAGAGAAGAGTATAGGGAGCCCCAAAGAGCCTGTTTTTTTCCAGAGAAGATTTAATTGAGGAGGAGTAGGTTTTGGCATCGCCTCCCCCGCGGTGCGGTTGGTACATCCCGAGCAAGATGGCGGCCGCCGGCCGAAAGACTAGGGGAGCGCAGGAGCGGCAGGTTAGGCGAGGGGCGGGAGGAAAATCGGGGAGCCCTTCTTCGCCTCTCCCCATTGGGGGGGGGGAGAGACAGGAAGGAATGGCGGCCGCTGATTGGCTCCCTCCGGCTCCGCCCTCGGGAGGCTCGAGGCCGCCGCACTCGGCTCCCTCCCCTTTGGGAGAGCGCGCTGATTGGCCGGCGGGAGTTGGGGGGGCCCTCTTTGTCCCGCCCCCCCATTGTTCCATGTGGCCCTAGAACCCCCTTTCCGGCCTCCCCTCCCCCCACTTCCTCCCAGGAAGCCCCGCCCCCAGAGCTGAGAGAGAGGGAAGCAAGGGTGCCTCTGAGCACGTGCAGAGTGCTTTTTTTTTTCCTGCCCTCCCAGGAACACCAAAATTGGGGGTGCTGAGTTGGAGGGGGCGGGTGGGATTAGGTTGCTCATAAAAGCCCCCCCAAAAAAATCACTTAAAGAAACAGGACTCTAAAGCATGTGAGATTATTGGGGGGGGCTACCTAGGTGCATAAGGGTGAAAATAGGGGTGGGGGGGCTCCCTAAGGATGGTAAACTTTCCTGGGGAGAACCAGGATGGGGGCTTAACCAGGTTACAATGGGGTTTAGCGCAAGCGGGGAAATGGGAAATGCATTTCATGCGGGAAAAGGGGAGGTGTCTTTATATACATAGCACATTTATATTTGCATATTGCACATATGTGAGTGTTTAAACCAGTGTTTCTCAACCTTGGCAACTTGAAGATGTCCGGACTTCAACTCCCAGAATTCCCCAGCCAGCGAATGCTGGCTGGGGAACTCTGGGAGTTGAAGTCCGGACATCTTCAAGTTGACAAGGTTGAGAAACACTGGTTTAAATGTTGCATGGATATATAGTTTGCATATATATGTATGCATGCATGCAGAGAGGGAGAATATTTTTTTCTCCTATCTGTGCTTATTGCACATATGTCAGTGGTGGGTTGCGGAGGGGTACGCCCCGGTATGGGCATACCGAAGCCTGCCCGGAGTACCAGATACCGGTACGGTACGGTGCTCCGGAGGGCCCACCCACTTGCCCGAGCTCCTTACCTGTCTTTTAAGGCTTCCGTGCATGCGCATGGCACATACAGCACCTGTGCGATGCTCCGCTGAGCAGCTGGAGTGTAAGAAGCATGCGCGCGGCGCACATCCATGTGGAGGCCGCCGGGCCCATTCCAACCTTACCGATTGGAATGGGATCCGGAACCCACCACTGACATATGTATGTGTATATTGCCTATATGTTTTTATATTCCATGTATGTGTATATTGTATATGTTCATACTTGTATATGTATATAATGCATATGTTGTACAAAATGCATACATGCATTCAGTGTATAACGTTGCATATAAATTATACATTGCATGTAAATATATTAATGTAACATGCATATATTAAAGTTACGTATACGTGTGTGTGTATGTATGTGTATATACACACACACACATACATACATACATACATACATACATACATATATATATATATATATATTTAAAGTCACAACCCCTGGTATGCCCCAATTATGGGAGGAAGCTAACTGCTTCCATTCTCTGTCAATCGGCTTGTCACAAGAGTCCATCATGACAGAAACATATATGTTGTATTTGTGCTGATAAATAAATAAAGGGAGACTAGTATAGATCTATTTCAAGCTATTTAGCTCTCATCAGCTAGCCATACCCTTACTGGGAATCGAACCTGGGCTGTATTACATATCAGGCAGTTATGTTAGCCACTAAGCTAGAGTATATGTTTTATACTGCATTTATATAATGTGTTGTATATATTAATTTTATTCTTTAAAATTGTCTGGCTGCCTTCCTGGGGTTACTGGTTTCCTAACGTAGCTAAACTCCTTTTCACATTTGGGCCTAAAATCCTAGTTAAATTATATTTTATAGCCACTCCTTTATTCTGGATTTGTGCTTATATGCCCTTATATAGGAAAGGAGAGAAGGAAAAAAAAAACACCCCAACAGAGAACTAGCTCTTATTCTAAGAACATTTTGTGCTTTTTACTCAGCGGAGCAATTTTACTAGCCTGAAAGCCTTCAAAAATAACAATTTTTCAGGCCAGCCTCGCGCTGCTGTCGCCTGCCTGTTTACGCTGAGTGTTAAAATGCTTGATTAATTCCGTTGTTCTTTTAGGTTCTGGGGCGATGTGCAGCTGTTGTTTTTAAAAAAATATATATATCAGCAAACGCCACGATATATCCGTGGTTCTTAGTGGGAGGACGAATCACACAATATGTTCTCTCTCTCTCTTTCCAGCTTTAAGCGCATTGCTTGGGACATGAAAAGCATGGATTTAATCCTTTCAAAGGGGTGGAGGGTAGGGAGGAAAAAAAACCCCACAGAGTCTCGGTAGCCTTAAGCTGCTTAGAGTCCTGGTTAGCAGGAAAAAAATTAGATCGTTTTGACGCTTCCAATTGTAAGGGCTTTTTAAAAAAAAAATCGTTGTGTTTCCTAGGAGCAGCGATTATAAACCGTGAAAGGAGAAATCTCGTTTTTTAAGATGTTCAAGCTGAGTCAAGAGGTGAGAACTTTCGGATTTTATTTTTTTAATCTGGCAAGGAACTTTGATCTGAAAAACGTCTTTATTTTGCAGCTTCTAGGCCAGGTTGATTAAATGAGTGAGCTCCCGTGACTTGTCCCAGCTTCTGCCAACCTAACAGTTCGAAAGCACATTAAAAAATGCAAGTAGAAAAATAGGAACCACCTTTGGTGGGAAGGGAAACAGCGTTCCGTGCGCCTTCGGGAGTTGAGTCATGCCGGCGACATGACCACAGAGATGTCTTCGGTCAGCGCTGGCTCTTCGGCTTTGAGGAGCAGCGCCCCCTAGAGTCAGGAACGACGAGCACAGATGTGCGAGGGGAACCGTTACCTTTAGGCCAGGTTTTACGCCTCCCATCCACAGATTCCAGCAAAGAAATTTATAAAACCGATTTATGGCCATTCATTTAGCGACTACACAGTGATGGTGACACTTAAAAGCGACCTATTATGGCTGATCCTCGGACTTAGGACCACTGCAGAATCACCCCAGGGTTCATGTGATTGGAATTTCAAGCCCTTGCCGACTGGCGTCTTCCAGCATCCCGGATCGCCGAAAACCGAAGATTTGTCGAACGCCGGAAGTAAATCCGTCATAAAATGGGGGCACGGGCAGCCAAGTGCCCAAAATTGGTTTCCTGACCAGGGAAAAATAATACGGTTGTGAAGTGAGTCCATTGATCTGCAGTTCGGCGGTTCAAATCTCACCGGCTCAAGGTTGACTCAGCCTTCCATCCTTCCGAGGTGGGTAAAATGAGGACCCGGATTGTTGTTGGGGGCAATATGCTGGCTCTGTAAACCGCTTAGAGAGGGCTGAAAGCCCCATGAAGCGGTATATAAGTCTAATAAATAAATAAATAAATTGACTTGAGACAGAGGGTCTCAAATAGGAGATCGCACGACCCCAGGACGCTGCCACCGTCATAAGTGTGAGTCACTTCCACTGGATCCGAATTCTGATCACGTGACCCTGGGGATGCAGCCCGCAGCCGTCTGAACAGGGATCCTAAGTCATTGTTACGGTGCTGTTGTGACTTCCAGTCACTAAATGGACGGTTGTAAGTCAAGGACATATAATATGTACATAGTAGGGTCTGGAGGGAGGGACCCGTTTTATTTTCCTGGGCTCCAAGATCACGGCAGCCCAGAAATGGAAAGAGGCTTCTTCCTGGGGAGGGAAGCTATATGGCAAATGTAGACCGCATCCTAAAAAGCAGAGACATTCCCCTGCCAATCAAAAGTGTGCCTAGCCAAGGCTGTGGTTTTCCCAGTTGCCATGGACGGCTGTGAAGGTTGGACCACAAGGAAGGCTGAGCGCCAAAGAATGGAAGCCTTTGGACTCTGGAGAAGAAGACTCCGGCATTGAGTCCCTTGGACTGCAAGGCCATCCAATCGGTCAGTCCTAGAGGAGATCAACAACCCTGGCTGCTCTTTAGAAGGCCGGATCCTGAAGAGGAACTCAAAGACTTTGGGCCACCTGATGAGAAGGAAGAAGGACTTCCCCTGGAGAAGACATCCTGCATTGAGTCCCTTGGTCTGCAAGGCCATCCAACTGGTCAGTCCTAGAGGATATCCCCCCTGACTGCGTCTTTAGAAGGCCAGATCCTGAAAGGGAATTCAACAGACTTTGGCCACCTGATAGAAGGAAGAAGGACTCCCTGAGAAGAAGACCATGCATTGAGTCCCTTGAACTGCAGGCCAGCCACGGGCATCCTAGAGATGTCTCAACCCTGACGTGCTCTTTAAAGGCCGGTCCTAGAGGAGATCCACCGGACTGCTCTTTAGAAGGCCAGATCCTGAAGAGGGAATTCAAAGACTTTGGCCACCTGATGAGAAGGAAGAAGGACTCCCTGGAGAAGAAGACTCATGCATTGAGTCCCTTGGACTGCAAGGCCATCCAACTGGTCAGTCCTAGAGGAGGTCCACCCTGACTGCTCTTTAGAAGGCCGGATCCTGAAGAGGAAACTTAAAGACTTTGGCCACCTGGTGAGAAGGAAGAAGGACTCCCTGGAGAAGAAGACTCCTGCATTGAGTCCCTTGGACTGCAAGGCCATCCAACCGGTCAGTCCTAGAGGAGATCCACCCTGGCTGCTCTTTAGAAGGCCAGATCCTGAAGAGGGAATTCAAAGACTTTGGCCACCTGGTGAGAAGGAAGAAGGACTCCCTGGAGAAGAGCCTCATGCTGGGAAAGATGGAGGGCAAAAGAAGAAGAAGGGGGCGACAGAGAAGGAGGGGGCTGGATGGAGCCACCGAAGCAGCCGGCATGAGCTTCAATGGACTCCAGAGGATGGGAGAGGACAGAAAGGCCTGGAGGAACGTGGTCCAGGGGGTCGCGATGGGCCGGACACGAGTTCGCAGCCAACAGCAACAAGGATCTTGTTACATATATTTTATCCGAAGGTGCAGCTTGTGGGGTTTATGTTTGAGGCAGAGAGATGGGTGAGCTTAGCTGCCTGTTTCAGATTCTCTCCAATTTGGAAGAGAATCGCACCTTCCTGGAATTTGGGAGGTCTCGAAGCTGCATCCCGAACGCCAACCCAGCGGTGCGCTTCTCCTGACAGTGCCCTTCGACCACACCCGTGTGCGAGGGGCTACTTCGCTCAAGTATCCTTATCTCCAGAAAAGAGGACAAGGAAACCAGATAACACGAGTGGGAAGGGCCCTTGGAGGTCTTCTAGTCTGACCCTCTGCTCGATTAGGAGAATGACGGCGGACTTGTGGCACGCGTGCCCAAAGTGGCACATGGAGCCATGTTGCCTGGAACGCGCGGCCTCATCCGTTCCTCTTCCTGCTTTCTGGCGCGCATGCGTGCACGACGATCGGCTGTCCTCTGTGCGCGTGGTAGTTCCGGGCACTGGGAGTTTTTCCCCGGCACATCCATGCGCCCTGGGCAGTGACGAGCGCACATGCTCCCTGTTGGGCACTCATCCCTGCCCTGTCCCGTTTCAGACACATGGCTGTCCAGTCTCTTCTTCCAAACCTTCCACCCCACAGCCTCCAGGGGCCGGCCGTTCCGCGGAACAATTTACCGTATTTTTTTTCAGGCTATAAGACGCACCGGTGTATAAGACGCACCCAGATTTCGAAGAGGTAAGTAAGAAAAAAAGAGTTTTTGTCCTCCCCGGCCCCCAGGAGCCCTCCGCAGGCTTCAGCAGGGCTGGGGGAAGGGGGAAAAGACCCCGTTGTTTTGCAAAAAAACCTGCCTGCATTTGCAAAAATGGGATGGGGGCTTCGGGAGGCCAAAAGTGGCTGTATTCGGTGTATAAAACCCACCAACATTTCTACGCTCTTTTCGGGGGGGGGGGGGAGAAGGTGCGTCTTATACTCCAAAAGATAACGGTAATATATTTATTCAATAGTATAATTTACTACACGGAGGGAATTTCCATGCCTGTTAAGGTGACTCATTCCGTCCAGTAAATGCAAAAATAAAAAAATAAAAAATTGCCTACAGATTAGGGTTAATTCTTTGGCGTATTTTTTTTTCTTTTTCTTTTTGCAGATGGCTTTGAGGGACCTTTTATTTTGCTTTTTTCTTCTTCTTGGGATCCGTTTTCTGATGAAGTCAGCTTCCCTTCAGCTCCCCCCCCCCCATCCCTCGCTGCGAAATATCTGAATCATTCTGACCTTGCAAAAAAGAGAAGTGTCAAATGAGCAACTAAATTAAGAGCTGAAATTCGACAGCCCTTCGCGTAGGAAGACTTGTCCTTCAAATGTCACCTCTCTACAAATGTCAGAGGGTTTTTTTGGGGGGTGGGGGGGAGAGGTTTGACTTGGAAGCTGGTCCTTTTTAATACTTCTAGACCAGAAGTTTTTTCCCCGCCCCTCTTTGTGGTTTGAAGATGGGCAGACTTCAATTTCCCTGGTGCTAATTTCCCTGGGGTTGATGAGTTCCCCTCCCCTCTCGACTTGTATGGCTGTATGACTCTTGTGTATTTTAATTACGTGTATTGTGTCTGTATCCCCTTTTTCCCCTCCTGAGTTGTTCTCCGCCCTGAGTCCCTCCCGGAGAAGGGCGGCATACAAATAAACTAAATCTCAATCTCAATCTCATTCCTTTATTTCCACTGTGGCCCCGCTTACTCTCCTCTTAATCCCTTTCGCTGCAATCTCTCCACTATGGGGAGGAGGGGGAGAAGAGAGCATGGAGAGAATTCTGGGAGTTGAAGTCCCAGTCTTCAAGCTGCCGAGGTGAAGAAACTTTCAGATGGAGCGGTTTCTTGATGATTCAGGTTTCCTAACTCAAGCCTACTCTTTTCTCCCAGGAATGAAGCGAAAGGGATTTCTTTCCCCACTCGCAAAACAACAGCTTTGAGTCTGAAGCCCAGAAACCGAAGTGAAACGCACGGTGCCACCCACCACCTGGTCCCCCCCCCCCCAGGATGGGAGAATGGCACAAGATCTTCCGCCAAAGCCTGGCCATACCTCCGCGTAACATACGGAGGCCAAATTTGCCGCTGCAGCCATCGGTGCCATTTCAGTGCGTCTTGAAGAGTGTCCATGGGAATGCCTTGAAACAGGTAAGATCGATCAATCAATCAATCAGAAGAGAGCGGGAGGGCTTCTGGTTCAACTCTCTGCTCAAGCAGGAAACCTTAGGCCATGTTAGACAAATGGCTTCCTTCCTTCCCTCCCTCTCTCCCTTTTTCTCTTTCTGTCCTTTCCTTCTTTCTTCCCTCCCTCTTCTTTCATTCCTTCATTCTTTCCTTAATTCTTCCTTCCCTCTGTCCCACTCTTTCTCTTCTGATTCCTTCCTTCTCCCCCTCTTTCCTTCCTCTCTTCTTTCCCCTCTTTCCTTCCTTCCTCCATTCCTTCTGTCTTTCCTCCCTCTTTCATTCCTTCCTTCCTTAATTTTTCTTTTCCTCCCTCCCACTCTTTCTCTTCTGGTTTCCTTCCTTCTTCCCCTCTTTCCTTCCTTCCTTCTTTCCTCTCTTTCCTTCCTTCCTTCTTTCTTCCCTCCCTCTTCTTTCATTCCTTCCTTAATTCTTCCTTCCCTCTGACCCACTCTTTCTCTTCTGATTCCTTCCTTCTTCCCCTCTTTCCTTCCTTCTTCCCCTCTTTCCTTCCTTCCTCCTTTCCTTCTTTCTTCCCTCCCTCTTCTTTCATTCCTTCCTTAATTCTTCTTTCCTCCTCCCACTCTTTCTGCTTCTGTTCTTCCTTCCCCTTTTCTTCCTCCTTCCCTCCCTCCTTTCTTCCCTCCCTCTTCTTCCTTCCTTCCTTAATTCTTCTTCCCTCCCTCCCACTCTTTCTCTTTCTGGTTTCCTTCCTTCCCCTTTTCCCTCCTTCCTTTCTTCCTCCCTCACCCTCCTCCTTTCTTCCTCCCCTCCTCGTTCAATTCCTTCCCTTCCTTAATTCTTCCCTCCCTCCCACCCTTTCTCTTCTGGTTTCATTCCCTCCCTCCTTCCTTCCTTCTCTTTCATTTCCCTCCCTCCCTCCTGAATTCTGGGAGTTGAAGCCCACCCCTCTCAAAGTGACCAAGCGCGACCAACGTGGCTTCCTCCTACCTGGGTGACGCCCAGGTCAACCCAAATCTTCCCCGTGGATTGCCCAAAGCCAGACCTGATCGACTCGGGACAATTCCTTCCCTTCCCCTTGTGGCCGTTTTCTTTGAGATTCCATATTTCCATACTTCCATACTTCCTCTGGTCCTCTGTGGGGCTAACTCCCTCTCCTTGGTCCTCCAACTCTCTGCAGAAAGTTCTTGAGAACATGGTGGAGGTGGCTTTCCAGCTGCGCCTTTCGCTCTTCGACCTGGCCTACCGCCAGTTCTTCGGCAGGACCTGGAGAAGCCCCCCGAGGCCTCTGAAATCCGTCCCGGGGCAGCTGCCTTCCGTGGTCTTCAACGAGGTAAGGGCCAATGGGTCTTCCACCCCCCCCCCAAATTATGGGGAGACCCCCCTAGCTTAGTGGACTAGCTAGCTCGACTAGCTTTTCTCAATTTTCAGATGGGGGGGAAAAAAACTGAACGACGGGTGGTCCTCGACATACGACCATCCTGGAGTCTCTCAATTATGGGCGTACGTCGTAAAATGGTTTGGCCACATGTTTGAGTTTATAACTTCTTTTGCGGCCGTCATTAAGTGGACCCAGTGGTTGTAAAACGAACGCCATTGTCATTCCCACCCCCCGCCCCCCCGCTTTCACTATTGGATGGTTTTGCCGAAAGCCAGAACGAAGCGCTCCTATGTATGACTGTAATATTTTATTGTTTTATATGGTCGGATTTACGTATTGGGAGTCCCCTCTTGGCTAGGCGGGCAGGAGATCAATTTCCAAACAATTTAATTTAATTTAATTTATTGAATTTATAGGCCGCCCAATCCCGGAGGATTCCGGGCGGCTTACACAGAATAAGAAAAGACAAAACAAACAAAATAAAGATTAAAATTCTCCCAACAATAAACATACCTCTCCTTCCCTTGCATGGAAGTTAACCTCTTCCCTGCAGAATATCCTCCTTAAAAAACAATAGAAAAGAATTTTTTTCCAGAATTGGGAAAAAAATGTCTCTGCAGCTTCCTATAAGAATCTCCTAAAGAGGAGGAAGGAAGAAAGGGAGAGAAGAAAGAGAAGAAAGGGGGGTAGGAAGGAGGGAGGGAAGCAAGGAGGGAAGGAAGAAGAGAAGGAGAGAAGAAAGGAGGGAAGGAGGGAATGTAGGAAAGAGGGAGGGAAGCAAGGAGGGAAGGAAGAAGAGAAGGAGAGAAGAAAGGAGGGAAGGAGGGAATGTAGGAGAGAAGGAAGGGGGGAAGGAAGGGGGAAAGGAAGGAGAGAAGGAGAGAAGAAAGGAGGGAAGGAAGGAAGGAGGGAAGGAAGGAGGGAAGGGGGAAGGAAGGAGGAAAGGAAGGGGGAAAGGAAGGAGAGAAGGAGAAAAGAAAGGAGGGAAGGAAGGAGGAAAGGAGGGAAGGGGAAGGAAGGAGGAAAGGAAGGAGAGAAGAAAGGGAAGGAAGGAGGGAATGTAGGAGAGAAGGAAGGGGGGAAGGAAGGAGGAAAGGAAGGGGGAAAGGAAGGAGAAAAGAAAGGAGGGAAGGAGGGAGGGAAGGAGAGAAGGAGGGAAGGGGAAGGAGGGAAGGAAGGAAGGGGAGTAGGAGAGAAGAAACGAGGGAAGGAAAGAGGGAGGGAGGGAGGGAAGAAGAAGTAGGACCGTTGTAAGATAAGATGGATCTATGGGATGTTAAAAAAGCAACCTTCAAGTATATTGTCAACTGTAGGGAAAAATTGTTATAAATACATATTATTAATAACAGTTATGAGATCGTATAATTGTGAATGTATATATGAAATTGATAAAATAAAAAATTTAAGGAAAAAAAATCTAAGATCCAGCGGTCGAAGGTGCGCTTCTCCATCCCGACAGCAGAGGGCGCTCTTGTTCCACAAATGGCGGGGGGAAAAGCTGCCATTTTTTTCCCCCACTCTGCTAAACCTGCCCTCCCTCTGAGCATCCTCCGTGCGTCCACTCGGGGGGCTTTTCAATTTTAATTTTTCAAGGAAACAGCAGCTCAGGCTTTATTTCAATCCAAGCGTCCTTCCGGAAATCCTGTGGCGATCCCTCTCATTTAAGGATTTTTTTTAAAAAAAATATCAACCGACTCATACTTACGACCGTTGCAGCGTCCAAGGGTCACGTGATCCCCTCTTAGCCGCAGAGTCGGAAGGGGAAGGCAGCTTCACTTAACAACCACGTGACTCACCGAGCTTCACGTTAAGCGGTGGCTCGCTCGACCAGTGTGGCGGGGGAAGGTCGTAAAGTGGGCTACAACTCGCTTAACGGGTGTGTGTCACTCGGCAGCGGCAGAAAGTTTGGGCTCCGTTGTGGTTGTAACCCGAGGATTATTCAAGTTTTCGCAATTCGGGTTTTTTTCGAGCTCTCCTTGCAGGGGTGGTTTTGACTTCGCGCTCCCCGGCTGACCGGAGCCAGCCCGGAGATGCGCTGGGCACCTTCCGTGTGGGGTCGGGCATCTGTTCTCCCGCCAGGCGAGCTGGAATGACACACAATCACAAACCGCTTCGGGACTCCAGCGTTTGTGCCGGAGGCGCGAGAGTGTCAGGCCTGGAGAAGCTGTCAGGCGGGATGATTAATCTTTCCCGTCTCCGAGACCGTCTCGCCAACGAGCAGCCGCGAGATCGGAAGCGTTAAGACGGCAGCAAAGTCGGAAGCCTTTGCTCTCCTTCACCCTTTCTCTCCGCCTGCCCTCGTAGACGGTGTATTTCCTCACCCCTGTGGGCCACCCGGGCGTCTTGATGGTGCTAGAAATCGTGGCGACCGCCAAGGGACAGGACGCGGCACCCCGGGAAGTCGGCTGCGGCTTCGGGTTCCTCCGGTTGTTTAACGGCAAATCCGAGCCGCTGATTTGGAACTCGACGGGCAAAGGGTACGTTGGTTAGCTTCGGGAATCTTATCGGTGGCGAGGGATCACTCGGCTAAAAGCTCTAAAAGCAGGCGCCCTTCTGCCAGGCGGGGTGGGATTTAACGCCATATCTCGGGGTGGACGGCAAAGTGCTGAACTAGAAACTAGGGGATGGTGAGTTCTAGTTCCTGCCTTAGGCTGGGAAGGTGGCTGAGTGAGTTTCGGCCGGTTGCCGGGAGACGGTGAGTTCTAGTTCCATCTTAGGTATGAAAGTCAGCCGGCTGACTTTGGGCCAATAACTAGGAGGAGACTGGGAATTCTAGTCTGCCCTTAGGCACGAAAGCCAGCTGGATGACTTTGGGCCAATCACCAGGAGCCTGGGAGTTCTAGTCCTGCTGTAGGCAGAAAAGATAGCTGGGTAACTTTGGGCCATAACCAGGAGCCTGGGAGTTCTAGTCCCACCTTAGGCACGAAAGCCAACTGGGTGACTTTGGGCCAACCGCCAGGAGACAGTGAATTCTAGCCCCATATTAGGCAGGAAAGGCAGCTGGGTGGCTTTGGGCCAACTGCCGGGAGCCTGGGAGTTCTAGTCCCGCCTTAGGCAGGAAAACCAAGGCTGGGTAATTTTGGCCCAATCGCCAACCCCGCTTCTTCTCCCCTTCCCTTCCCTCCGCAGGCTCCCTGTCCATCAGGGGACTCCCCGCGCCCTCCTGCACCCGCTGCTCCTGGAGCCCATCGAGAGTAAGTGGCAGGGCGCCTAGCCCTTTGCGGGATTGGAGAAAGGGGAGAGGGGATGATTCAGGGTGGGAGGAGCGGAGGAGGAGGAGGAGGAGGAGGAGGAGGGAAATCATGAAGCGCTGGGTTCCGGATTCAAGAGGATCCCGTTTTCTCTCTCCGATGGCAGCAATTCCTTCCTTCTGGCATGGGCCAAGAGAGGGTCCCTTGCCCGTTTTTCCTCGGCTGCGTCTCTGCGCGAGTCCCTGCCCTGGAGGTGCCCCACTCCGCCCGCAGGGAAGCCCCTCTCCACCTGAGCTCAGCCAGCGGAACTCTCCGGAACGGACGCCCTTCGGAATAGCCGGCCCCACCGTTGGGCGTTTAGGGCCAGGCTCAAGGCGGCCGTCCGGA
>NC_045555.1:863630-881130 GCF_009769535.1 Thamnophis elegans | reverse complement strand
GGAAACAAGGAAGCCCCTTCAAAGGGAGGTGAGAACCGGAAGGTGTGAATGTCATTGGATACAACTGCTCTGCCCGGGGCTCCCCGAGATCCCGAAACTGACTCCCGGACCCGACAAAAAACCCCTTTTATTAATTCCCTGTGAATTCTGCTCCTTCACCTCCAGCAAAGAGGGAGGATTTACAGTCACAAACCTCATCTGGCTTGGAGAGCAGCCAGGCTGAGATCTGCAAGGAGTTTCCAAACCAATGAAGCAAACTAATTGTCTCCTGCAAACTCCACTCCCCTGTTGCTCCTCTTTTATTCCCTCCGGGGAATCGTCCACCTGTGGCCTTACTCCCGAGTTGACCCCTGTTCTTTAGCTGTTTCTCTGGCCACTCTGCGCATGCGCACACTGGGAACAGGCTCCAGCTGTTCTTCTGCCTCACTGATGCCCGACTCCGAAGGCAGCTGATAACTGTCGGACGGCCCTGGCCCCCCTCTCTGCCTCTGACACAGAGCCCTCCTCAGAGCCTCCCCCAGACTCCAGGACTGGCCCATCTTCCTCCCCAACCCTCCTCACTCTCTGACTCTGCTGCCAGCTCTGTTGGCCACTGGCCATACCATGGGAACCAAGCGAGTTCCTTTCCCATAAGAAAAGGAGATGAATGCGGAATCACGAAGGCAGTGTTCTCCCAGCTTTTTGAGTCATTCGGTTCTCTTATCCAGATCTCCCTCTGGCATAGCTCGGAGGGCAGCCGTTGGCGTAGAGCATGATCTCTCGCGCACTGCAGCGGAGTTAGGAAAGAGCACAGCCGAGTGGCAATCCCGTGGCAGCATCGAGGTCTCTTGACTGTGACTACTTGAAGATGGGTGGTCTTCGGCGCCCAGAATTCCCCAGCCAGCTATGGCCATTTTCCCCCTCCTCCCGCTCCCTGGAGTGATGGCAGAGAAAAGGATTATAAGAGAGTAAGGAAGCACACAATAGGGGATATACAGGGAATTCTGGGAGTTGAAGTCCTCCCATCTTCCGGTTCCCAAGGTTGAGGAATGCTGGAGAAAGCAGATGGTGAAGGTCAGGAGTCCCCAAAACTTGGCCCGTTTAAGACTTGTGGACTTCCAACTCCCAGAAGGGCAGGAGAATTCTGGGGGTTGAAGTCCACAAGTCTTAAACTTGCCAGGTTTGAAGATCTCTGGTTCTAGTAGACGTTAGCAGTGGAATCTCCTGAACATTAATGGTGATTTCTCCTCCCCGTTTTTTTTTTGGGGGGGGGGTGTTCTTCCAAACCCAGTGCCGAGGGACAAGCCCTCATCCTGCGAAGCCGCATCCACCTGGCCGAGATGGTTCCCCACCCTGCTTTTGCAGTGGTCTTCCTGTTGGAATACGTCTTCTCCGTTACAAGTGGGCCTGATGGGAAGGTAGGAGATGACCTCTGGATTGTTGCTTTTTCCCTTCTTCTTCTTCCAGGTAATGGAAGGGTTATTTGTGGTCTTCAAACTTTCACAATTCATTGGTTGCTGAGGAATTATGGGGCCTTCTTACCCAGAGGGGTTGGGGGATACCAGGTTGAGGGCATCTCAACGAGATGTGTCGAGATACAGTGGACACTCGGTTCAAGGCATCTCAAGGACAATTGAGTGGACACCAGGTTGAGGGCATCTCGAGGACAATTGAGTGGACACCTGGTTGAGGGCATCTCAAGGACATGTGTTGAGATACAGTGGACACTCAGTTCAAGGCATCTCGAGGACAATTGAGTGGACACCAGGTTGAGGGCATCTCAAGGACATCTGTTGAGATACAGTGGACACTCAGTTCAAGGCATCTCGAGGACAATTGAGTAGACACCAGGTTGAGGGCACCTCAACGACATGTGTTGAGATACAGTGGACACTCAGTTCAAGGCATCTCAAGGACAACTGAGTGGACACCAGGTTGAGGGCATCTCAAGGACATGTGTTGAGATACAGTGGATACTCAGTTCAAGGCATCTCGAGGACAATTGAGTAGACACCAGGTTGAGGGCACCTCAACGACATGTGTTGAGATACAGTGGACACTCAGTTCAAGGCATCTCGAGGACAACTGAGTGGACACCAGGTTGAGGGCATCTCAAGGACATGTGTTGAGATACAGTGGATACTCAGTTCAAGGCATCTCGAGGACAATTGAGTAGACACCAGGTTGAGGGCACCTCAACGACATGTGTTGAGATACAGTGGACACTCAGTTCAAGGCATCTCGAGGACAACTGAGTGGACACCAGGTTGAGGGCACCTCAACGACATGTGTTGAGATACAGTGGATACTCAGTTCAAGGCATCTCAAGGACAATTGAGTGGACACCAGGTTGAGGGCATCTCAAGGACAATTGAGTGGACACCTGGTTGAGGGCACCTCAACGACATGTGTTGAGATACAGTGGACACTCAGTTCAAGGCATCTCAAGGACAACTGAGTGGACACCAGGTTGAGGGCATCTCAAGGACATGTGTTGAGATACAGTGGACACTCGGTTCAAGGCATCTCAAGGACAATTGAGTGGACACCAGGTTGAGGGCATCTCAAGGACAATTGAGTGGACACCTGGTTGAGGGCACCTCAACGACATGTGTTGAGATACAGTGGACACTCAGTTCAAGGCATCTCAAGGACAATTGAGTGGACACCAGGTTGAGGGCATCTCAAGGACATCTGTTGAGACATGACAACTGGAGAAGGCAACTTTCCACGTTGAACGAGGAATGACATTATGCACGTTGGTTTCCAGAACAACCCCCTAATACTTGTGCGACCGCACACCAGTCCGGGAAGTCTCCTGTTTTGTGGTACCAAAGCCCATGATTCCGAAGCCCCCTGAGATGGAGCTACCAACCATCAACATCCCTTTAAGTTCCTCACAAGAGTGAGGATGAGGAGGGGTGTCTGAAGGTAGTTTGAAGTCTTATTTATCAAGAGGGTCAGGAGAACTGTCCAGGCAGGCCCCAACTTCTATGCTAGACCTCTTGAGTAGCCTTCGTCTCCTTCCCCCCAAGCGTGTCTCCTCAACCGAGGACCTCATCCTGCCCTTCCTGCACTGACCTCTGAAAGCTTGATCAAACCCCCCCCCCCCCCTGAAAAACGAAGGTTGATAATAATGAGACAGTCTCCTGGGGTGAACGGCTGGTGGCTGAGTCATTTTGACCAACTTCTGATTTGCAATTAGCGCTGTTAAATGAAAGGGGGGGAGGGGAGGACTTTGAAGTCCACCAGACAGAAGAATCCGGAAGATGTATGGCCTTGCGGGGGAGGGGGGGGAGGAAGAACGACCCAGATTGTCCCTTCCCTCTGAGGTTGACCTGCTGAAGCGTCCTCCATCAAAGCTTCAGGTCTTCTTCGTGGGGGTCCCTTTTTAATGGGGCCTTGAAAGCGTCTTCTCAACGTAGAAACTCCGCTGGGTTGAATCATGGACTGTTTTGACAGGGAAGGAGAAAGGAAAGGAAGAAGAGAGAAGGAAAGGAAGGAGGAAAAGAGAAGGGAAGGAAAGGAAGAAGGAAAAGAGAAGGATCGAAAAGGAAAGGGGGAAATAAAGGAAGGAAGAGAGATGGGAAGGGAAAGAAAGGAGGAAGAGGGAAAGGGGGAAGGTAACAGAAGGGAAAGGAAGAAGAAAAAAGGAAGGGAAAGAAAAGGAAGGTGGAAAAGAGAAGGGAAGGATCGAAAAGAAAATGAAAGACGAGGGAGGGAAAGGAGGAAGAGGGAAGGAAGCGAAAGGAATGGAGGAAGAGAAGGGAAGGATTGAAAAGGAAAAGAAAGAAGAGGGAAGGAAAGGAAGGAGGAAGAGAGAAGGGAAGGAAAGGAGAGGGGAAAGAAAGAAGGAAGAGGGGAGGAAAGGAAGATGGAAGAGGGAAGGGATCAAAAAGGAAAGGGGGAAGGAAAGGAAGGAAGAGACAAGGGAAGGGAAAGAAAGGAGGAAGAGGGAAAGGAGGAAGGGAACAGAAGGGAAAGGAAGGAAAGGAAGAAGAAAAAAGGAAGGGAAAGAAAGGAAAGGTGGAAGAGAGAAGGGAAGGATCAAAAAGAAAATGAAAGAAGAGGGAAGGAAAGAAGGAAGAGGGAAGGAAACGAAAAGAAAGGAGGAAGAGAGAAGGGAAGGGAAAGAAAGGGAAGGAAGAGGGAAGGGAAGGAAAAGGAGAGAGAAGGAGAGGGTGGGAAGGAAGGAAGGAAGGAAGAAAAAGAGAGAGAAGGAGTAGTGAAGGAAGGGAGCGCCATTCCCGAGTGGCCGAAGCGTCTGGTGCCCAGCCAGGGAGGCCCTGGCTTCTAATCAGGGTTAATCCTGGCTTAAGGAGTCCAGGAGGCTCCGGCCGGCTAATCCCCTTGGCTGGGTGCCCTCCAAGCGAGCCAGAGAGGGGAGAGGAATCGGGCCAGGCTGGAGCCCGGAGGAAACCTTGGTTAATGGCCGGCCGAGGGAGAGGACGAAGGGGAAGAAGGGAGGCGTTGCTTCAGAAAAAGGAGGAGGAGGAGGAGGAGGAGGAGAAGAAAGGGAATGGAAAGGAAGAATGTTTCACCTTTTCCCAACAGGCCCGTTATGGAACAGGTTGGCTTAGATGGGGGGACTTCAACTCCCAGAATCCCCCAGACAGCCTCCTTCCTTCCCTCCCTTATGTTTTTCCTTCTCTTTCATTTTTCCTTCCTTCCTTCCTTCCTTCCTTCCATACAATAACACCTTCCTTCTTTCCTTCTTTTCTACCTTCCTTCCTTCTTCCCTCCATCCTCCCCTTCCTTCCTTCATTCCTTCCTTCCTTCTTTCCCTCCCTCCCTCCCATCTTCATCCTCTTTCTTCCTTCCTTTTCTTCCTTCCTTCCTTTATGTTTTCTTTTTTTCTTCCTCCCTCTCTCTTTCCCTCCTTCTTTCTTTCCCTTTCTTTCCATAACACAATAACACCTCTCCTTCCTTCTTCCCTCCCTTATTTTTTCTTTTTTCCCTTCTCTTTCATTTTTCCCTCTTCCTTCTCTCCCTCTTCTTTCTTTCTTTCTTTCTTTCTCTCCTTCCTTCCTTCCTTCCTTCCTTCCTTCTTTCTTTCTTTCTTTCCTGATTTAACACGATTCCCTCCTCCCACAGACGCCCTCCATGACCTCCCTGACGGCCGCAGCCTACATGCACTCGGTCCGCTGGGCTCTGTGGCAGCCGGTCCCGGATGCGAATTCTGCGGACGTGGTCCTTCCCTTGCGAGGAGGGCCTCAGCTGAATCCCCACCACGTCTTGGTCTACAAGACTCCCCCGGCTGCCATGAGCTCCGAAGAGGTGAGCAGACCTTCACCCTCGGCCATCTCCGATCTTGGTGGGGGGGGGTGGCGACGGCTGGGGAGGATGGGCCCTGGGGCAGCACGCTAGGAAGATAGGAAGTGACGATGCAGCAATACGTAAGGAGAAGCTGGCTGAGGAATTCTGGGAGTTGAAGTCCTCCAGGCTTAAAGCTTTGCCGGCTGAGGAATTCTGGGAGTTGAAGTCCTCCAGGCTTAAAGCTTTGCCGGCTGAGGAATTCTGGGAGTTGAAGTCCTCCAGGCTTAAAGCTTTGCCGGCTGAGGAATTCTGGGAGTTGAAGTCCTCCATGCTTAAAGCTTTGCCGGCTGAGGAATTCTGGGAGTTGAAGTCCTCCAGGCTTAAAGTTTTGCCGGCTGAGGAATTCTGGGAGTTGGAGTCCTCCAGGCTTAAAGCTTTGCCGGCTGAGGAATTCTGGGAGTTGAAGTCCTCAGGCTTAAAGTTGCCAAGGTTGGAGCCCCTGGCTCTTAGAAATTCATTATTATTGGGGAAGAGATGGAATTTCTTTGGCAAACTTTTTTGGGGGGTGGGTGGGGCCCTTGTACTCTCACCTGGTACAGGTACATTGGGCCAGGTGAGGAAGATAATCTGATTTTTTTTAAAAAAATTGAATTAAAATTGCAGGTGAAGCAGGTTGAGTCGGGCACCCTCGCCTTTCACTTCTCCACCAAGTCCGAGGAGCGACTCGGAACAGCGGCCAAAACTCCGGGCGTTAAGAAAGAAACCTCGCTGCCCCCCAAGAGCCCACCCCTCGCATCGCACGGTGAGTGGTTCTCCTTCTTTGGGGGGTCAGCCGCCGGAGCCTTTCCGAGGCTGAAGCGGCACTTCATTTTTTTTTGGGGGGGGGGGGGTCAGAAACAGGCGGTCCTCGACTTACGACCATCCAAAGTTATGACGGACCTCCCCCCCAAGGGGGAGTTACAACTCAGTCTGGAAGTTCCAATGTTTCCCCCCCCCCTCCCTCAATCACGTGGCTGAATTTCAATTGCTTATGTCTCGGTCAGCATAAACATCTTGGGCCGAGGTGGCGCAGTGGTTAAATGCAGCACTGCAGGCTACTTCAGCTGACTGCAGTTCAGCGGTTCAAATCTCACCGGCTCAGGGTTGACTCAGCCTTCCATCCTTCCGAGGTGGGTGAAATGAGGACCCGGATTGTTATTGGGGGCGATAGGCTGACTCTGTAAACCGCTTAGAGAAGGCTGAAAGCCCTATGAAGCGGTATATAAGTCTAACTGCTAACTGCTATTGTTGGTCGTAAATCGAGGACTTCCAGGCCATCTCAGCTTAAAGAGCCGCAGCTTAGATTGAAAAGCTTCCGAGAGGCAAATAATCAAGATTATTTTATTTTGTTTCCAGCCACCAGAGTGCAGTCTCTTCTTGCTTTATTTCTCTCCTTTTCTGGAAATACTTTTGTGGGGTTGTTTGAATAGATGCTAACCCGCCTAGACTGTAGAATAACAGAAACCGGAAGGGACCCCCGAGGTCTTCTAGTCCAACCCCCTGCTCGAGCAGGCCGTTTCCGCCCTCCCCAGGCTCCTAGAAAGCCTTGCGCGCATGTGTGGGGCCAGCAGGGGGGGGAGGGATTAAATTATGGGGGTGGGCATCACTGGTTTAGAGTTTCCTTCCCGAGCAGGGGGGTTGGACTAGATGACCTCCAAGGTCCCTCCCGGCTCTGTTATTCTGTAATCCCAGATCAGTGGATCAGTCAAACGGAGCTTCACCCCTGGAGGTTCCCCCCCCCGCCCCCGGACGGTCACTTGTCCAGAATGGCACGGGGTCTCCTCCTTGAGCAGGGGGTTGGACTAGATGACCTCCAAGGTCCCTTCCGGCCTTAGGATTCTAGGTTTTATGATTACGGTGCTGTTTCTTCCACTTTGTCCTGGCTTAGGTTCGCCTCCTTCCGTCCAGATGTTGGTTTCTACTCAGGATTACACTCAGGGTCCCGGGGTAAGTTCTCTTAAGACCCCTGCGGGGAAAAGAAACGGAGGAATGTTTCTTAGTTCCAGCTAGTCCTCGACATACGACCACAATTCAGCCCCAAATTTCTTTTTATTTTTTAATGACAGTTTATTTTATTTTTAAACACCCAAACATAGACCAACGTAAAACATAAAGCCCCTTCCCCAGTTACATACGGTGGGTCGGTTGGTTACAAAACTCCTGTGCCGCCTTAAGAGTCATCACTTACAGTTTATAGAAATCCTCATATTATCAATCCAATATATACGTATGCATAGAATTATTATCGTTATTAAAGATTTATTTGACTACTACAATTATTACTTCCTTTTATGAGAAGTATTCTAAGTCTAGAATACGTTTGTATTATGGCATTTCATCTCATCATCCCAAAACCATCCAGTAATATTATATCTTTAAATTGTACTCTGTATAAAATTGTTTTTCTTTGAGTATAAAACTTTTGTGAAAACTTTTGTCCTCTCCATAGTCCTCACTTACAATTTATGTAAAATTATTGTCAATCCAGTGTATGTTGTATTTGTGCTGATAAATAAATAAATAAATAAAGGGAGACTAGTAGATCTATTTCAAGCTATTTAGCTCTCATCAGCTAGCCATACCCTTACTGGGATTAGAACCTGGGCTATATTACATACTAGGCAGACATCTTAGCCATTAGGCCACAGGCTCTTATCTGTTATCAGCGAAGCCAGGGTGAAAGGTATCTATTAGATTTTTACAACCCCCGGTATGCCCAAATATGGGAGGAAGATCACTACTTCCATTATATACACACACACACACACACACACACACACACATATATACATACACACACACACACACACACACACACACACACACACATATATATATATATATATATATACATACATACATACATACATACATACATACATATATACATTATTATCCTTGTTAATTGAGCCCCAAATTTCTGTTGCTAAGCAGGACGGTTGTTAAGTGAGTTTTGCCACATTTTACGACCTTCCTTGGCACCGTTGTTAAGCGAATCACTGCGCTTGCTAAATTAGTCACACGGTTGTTAAACGAATCTGGCTCCCTCGTGGACTTCGCTTGTCAGAAGGTCGCAAAAGGGGATCTCGTTACCCCGGGACACTTGCGACCGTCATAAATGCGAGTCGGTTGCCTGTACTTGCCTCTACCCAATTCCAGCCTTGCGTCCGCTCGCTCGTTTCACCAGCGACCTTGTGCCTTCCAGCTGTCGATGTCGCAACTGTTGGCCTCCCCGATAAACAGGAGCGGCCACGCACCGCTGCCAGCGGCCAGGGCTGCTCATCCGTCCCAGGACAGACTTCAGCCAGCCAGAGAGGTAAGAATTTGTCTGAAATGGTTGTCCGATCTCTACCCCTGGCGTGGGTCTGTTTCAAAAATGACACTAGGGTCTCCTGCTTGAGCAGGGGGTTGGACTAGAAGACCTCCAAGGTCCCTTCCAACACTTATTCTCTAATCCCATACCAATTAAACACTGGAACAACTATGATTTTATGATTCTGAATAGGTAGTTAGGTAGGTGGATAGAGGTTTGATGTCTATCCTGAGGGTGTGCCTGCTTACTCTCTTATAATCCCTTTCTCTTCTCTCTCTCTCTCTCTCTCTCCTCTCTTATAATCCCTTTCTCTGCAATGCATTTTTTCTCTCTCTCTCTCTCTCTCCCCTTACTCTCTTATAATCCCTTTCTCTGCAATGTATTTTCTCTTTCTCTCTGTGTGTATGTCTCTCCCCTTACTCTCTTATAATCCCTTTCTCTGCAATGTATTTTCTCTCTCTCTCTCTCTCCCCTTACTCTCTTATAATCCCTTTCTCTGCAATGCATTTTCTGTCTGTCTGTCTGTCTCTCTCCCTTTACTCTCTTATAATCTGCAATGCATTTTCTCTCCCTCTCCCTCTCCCCTTACTCTCTTATAATCCCTTTCTCTGCAATGCATTTTCTGTCTGTCTGTCTGTCTCTCTCCCTTTACTCTCTTATAATCTGCAATGCATTTTCTCTCCCTCTCCCTCTCCCCTTACTCTCTTATAATCCCTTTCTCTGCAATGTATTTTCTCTTTCTCTCTGTGTGTATGTCTCTCCCCTTACTCTCTTATAATCCCTTTCTCTGCAATGCATTTTCTCTCTGTCTCTCTCTCTCTTTCTCCCCCCTTACTCTCTTATAATCCCTTTCTCTGCAATGCATTTTCTCTCTCTCTCTCTCTCCCTCTCCCCTTACTCTCTTATAATCCCTTTCTCTGCAATGCATTTTCTCTCTGTCTGTCTGTCTGTCTCTCCCTTTACTCGCTTATAATCCCTCTCTCTGCAATCTATCCATCCATCCATAGACAGCTGGAGGAATTGATGGACTGATAGACGGTTGGATGGAACAGCTTGCCCCCAGAAGTTGTGGCTACTCCATCACTGGAGGCTTTTAAGAAGAGACTGGATAGATACTTGCCCAAGCCGATAGATGGTCTCCTGCATGGCCAGAGGATTGGACTAGAGGACCTCCACGGTCCCTTCCAGCCCTGTCATTCCGTATTCTAAGATAGATGGGTTCAGTCACCAGGCCTGTTGAGTCGAACCCCCTTAATCCAACCTGCACGCCCACCTTCTCTTCCGTCTTCGGTCATTTCCCCGATTTTCCTTCTCCCTTCCCAGCCGGAGCAGAGCCAAGCAGCCATCGCTCACCTGGAGTCCGACCTGAGTTACAACCCTCAACTGGAGGACGGCTCCACGCTCGACCAGCTGCAAGAACTCCCCTTCACGCCAGTCCACATGCCCATCCTGGCCCTCGGGGGAGCCCCTTCACGGAGGTGAGGCCCCCGAGATGGGACCGGTTTCTCTGCTTTCAGCCCTCTCTAAGCGGTTTACAGAGTCAACATATCGCCCCCAACAATCCGATAGACAGACAGACAGACAAAGAGACAGAGACAGAGAGAGAGAGAGAGAGAGAGAGAGAGAGAGAGAGAGAGATAGCAATAGCAATAGCAATAGCAGTTAGACTTATATACCGCTTCATAGGGCTTTCAGCCCTCTCTAAGCGGTTTACAGAGTCAGCATGTTGCCCCCAACAACAATCCGGGTCCTCATTTTACCCACCTCGGAAGGATGGAAGGCTGAGTCAACCTTGAGCCGGTGAGATTAGAACCGCTGAACTGCAGAACTAGCAGTCAGCTGAAGTAGCCTGCAGTGCTGCATTTAACCACTGTGCCACCTCGGCTCGTAAAAAAAGATGGAGGGAGAGAGGAAGGAAGGAAGATGGGATGGCAGAGGGAGGGAGGGAGGAAAGAAGAATAGAGACTGAGGAAGGAAGGAAAATGGGAGGGAGGAAAAATGAGAAAAGAAAAGGAAGGCGAAAGAGGGAGGATAGAAGGAAAACAGTGAGGGAAGGAGGGACGAGGGGGGATGAAAGGAAGGAAGGAAAATGGGAGGGACGGAGGGAGGCGGGAGGAAGGAAAAATGAAAAAAAAGGAAGGAAGGTGAAAGAGGGAGGATAGAAGGAAGACAGTGAAGGAAGGAGGGACGGGAAGGAAGGAAGGAAAATGGAAGGGACAGTGAGGAAGGAAAAAGTGAAAAAAGAAAAGAGGGAGGAAGGAAGGTGAAAGGGAGGATAGAAGGAGGACAGTGAGGGAAGGAGGGACGAGGGGGGAAGAAAGGAAGGAAAATGTGAGGGACAGAGGGAGGAAAATGAAAGAAGGAAGAAAGGAAAGAAGAAAGACAAAAGAGACTGAGGAAAGGAGGGAGGACGCGTAGTGGGAAGGAAGGAAGGAAAAAGGGAAGGAGGGAGAGAGAAAGAAAGGGGGGGGGAAAAGGATTCAGAATCCCGTCCTTTTCCACAGCCCCAACACCGCCCCCACTCGGGCCTCTCTCGCCCGCCTGCGCACAGCTGGATTCCCAGAGCTTCTGGATTGCAACAAGGAGCCGGTTGAGATGCTGGACCCCAACGACCCCGCCCCCTGCAGCCCCCAGCGGGAAGAAGGCGACCCCTTGCCCGACCACGAGATCCACCTCCAGTTCCTGGCCTTGAGCAGGTGGGAGAGGGCGCTCGGTTCCTCTGCGGGTTCCGAAAAGATGGGGTGCCATTCAATTGCTCCCCTCAAACAAATGCCCATAAATGGGAAAGGGGAAAGAGGTTGAATTGATGGAGGGATACAGTGGTTAGACACCCCCCCCCTCTGTCCAATTTTAATGACCTCCCCCCCCCCCCCCCCGAGTTGAAGGGTCTGTTTGTCCCAGCCGAAAAAATGGATCGTCCTGAAAAATCGTTATTCCCGGATCCTTTCCATCCCGGGCTACAGGTTACGACTGTTCACTTAACGGCCGATCGAAGTTACGACGGA
This sequence comes from Thamnophis elegans, assembly GCF_009769535.1. Taxonomy (NCBI): domain Eukaryota; kingdom Metazoa; phylum Chordata; class Lepidosauria; order Squamata; family Natricidae; genus Thamnophis; species Thamnophis elegans. The sequence goes on along the minus strand of NC_045555.1, from coordinate 869,538 downwards.
CCTCCCTACGCCTTGCAGCCCTGTTTTGGGTCTGGCGCTCCTTGGGACGTCTTGGCAACCAGCCCCGCCTTTGCGGCCTTTTGCAATGCCTCAATTTACGACTGATTTTTTTAAAAAAAATTCTAGGTCCTGATTAAAAAAAACGCTCCATCATGAAAAAAGGGGTGGGGCTTTGCCTGAAAGAAGGCGGGTCTGTTCCTTTGGGTTTCAACTTTTAAGGTGTCTGGACCAGAGGGGGGGGGGTTACTCCCGGTTTGGCCCAGATCGGGTGAACTGGTAGTGGTGGCGGCGGGAGGCTGTGGTCGCCCGCCCCGGACGCTTCTGCGCAGAAGCATCGCAGGCACGCGAGCGAACGGGTAGCACCGGAATTTGCAACCCAATTCTGGTATGGACTTGAACTCCCAGAATTCCCTGGCCAGCCATACCTGTTCTCTCTCTCTCTCTCCCTCTCCCCCCCACTCTCTCTCACACAAACACACAGAAAGAAACACACAAACACACTTCTTAAGAGTAGAGAGATTGCAGAGAAAGGGATTATAAAAGAGTAAGCAGGCATACACTTTTGACGTCTATTCTCACTGTGTGCCTGCTTACTCTTTTATAATCCCTTTCTCTGCAATCTCTCCACTCTTAAGAAGTGTGTGAGAGAGAGAGATTCCCGTCCAACTATACCTGCTCTTTCCTCTCTCTCTCTCTCTCTCTCTCCCCCCTTAAGAGTAGAGAGATTGCAGAGAAAGGGATTATAAAAGAGTAAGCAGGCACACACTGAGAATAGACATTGAAAGTGTGTGCCTGCTTACTCTTTTATCCCTTTCTCTGCAATCTCTCCACTCTTAAAAGGTGAGAGAGAGAGAAATTCCGCGTCCAACTATATATGCTCTTTTATCTCTCTCCCTCCCTCTCTCCCCCCCCTCCTTAAGATTAGAGAGATTGCAGAGAAAGGGATTATAAAAGAGTAAGCAGGCACACACTGAGATTAGACATCAAAAGTGTGTGCCAGCTTACTCTTTTATCCCTTTCTCTGCAATCTCTCCACTCTTAAGAGGTGAGAGAGATTCCTCGTCCAACTCTTAAGAAGTGAGAGAGAGAGAAACAGGTAGGTTTGACTGGGAAATTCTGGGAGTTGAAGTCCAAATGCTTTCGCATTGGGAAGGTTGACCTGGTCTTAACAGAGTGCTAGGATTTCGGGCTCACCGCTTGACTTTCCTCTCCTCCTCCCCCCAGGCCTGCCCAGGACAACCCTGCTACCTGGCCCCAAAGCATCTACTTCACCCTCCAGTTTTACCGCTTCCCCCCGGTCACCACGCCGCGGCTGCAGCTGGTCCAGACTCCGGCCTGTGGGCCAGCCACCCACATCTTGGTGCAGATCAACCCAGACGGGAGTCCGAATCTTGGTAAGGCTGGGACCCAACAGGCGGGGAAGAGGCTGAGACGGAGAGGAGCTTTGGCTAATATTTGGATGTTGGAGGGAGGCTCTGGGTCATGCTGGGATGGGCAAGAGAGTTAGGCTTTTTTATGGGCTGGCATTCAACTCCCAGAATCCCTCTCTCTCCTTCCTTCCTTCCATCCATCCATCCTTCCTTCCTTCCTTCTTCTTGTTTCTTCCTTTTTCTCCCTCCCTCCCTCCCTGTTTTTCCTTCTTCCCTTCCTTCCCTCCCCCCTCTCTCCATTTATCCTTCCTCTTCTTCTTCCTCTTCCCCATCACCTTCTCCCTCTCCTTCTTTACTTTCTCCCTCCTTGTTTCTTTCTCTTTTCCTCCCTCCCTTTTTCTTTCTTCCTCCCTGTTTTTCCTTCTTTCCTTCCCTCCCCCTTTCTCCATTTATCCTTCTTCTTCCTCTTTCCCCATCACCTTCTCCCTCTCCTTCTCTTTCTCCCTCCCTGTTTCTTCCTTTTTTCCTCCTTCCTTCCATTTTTCTTCCTTCCTCCCCCCTTCCTGTTTTTCCTTCTTTCCTTCCTTCCCTCCCCTCTCTCCATTTATCCTTCTTCCTCTTCCCCATCACCTTCTCCCTCTCCTCCTTCACTTTCACCCTCCCTTCTTCCTTTTTTCCTCCCTCCTTCCATTTTTCTTCCTTCCTTCCCCCTCTCCATTTATCCTTCCTCTTCTTCTTCCTCTTCCCCATCACCTTCTCCCTCTCCTTCTTCACTTCCTCCCCCCTTCTTCCTTCCTTCCTTCCTTCCTTCCTCCACCCTCCCTCCCTCCTTCCCTGTTCGTTCCTCCCTCCATTCTCTCATCTTCCTCCCTCCCTCTGATTTCTTCTGGGAGCTTCTTGCCATCTTACCTGTGGACCCCTTCCCTCCTCCGCAGGGCCCCCTGGCCTCCACCTGAAGTACCTGGTGGGCGTGGCCTCCCTGAAGCCAGGTGAGCCGCGCTGGTTCCTTCGCTACCTGGCCCAGCAGGCTCTGCAGATCGACGTCTGGGACGGGGACTCCCTCCTCCTGCTGGGCTCTGCCGCCGTGAAGCTGAAGGTAGGCGGGGAAACCCTTCCAGAGCAGTCCTCGAGTTACGGCCGGAGTGCATGTCTTCCCTTTGGGGAAAAAAAAAGTCCGTGTTCCACACCGAGGACCGTCGCAGCTCACGGGGATCACGATTCACAGGCTTGGGCCACCGGCTCATATTTATGACGGTCGCCATTTTCCCCTTTGCAACCTTCTGGCCGGCAAAGTCAGATCCACTTAACGACCACGTGGCTCGCTTAACCAACGGCAGTGATTCCCTTAACAGCTTGGGCAAAGAAGGTCGTAAAGCGGGGCAAAACTCACTTAACAAATCTCCCTCACATAGCAACGGAAATTTTGAGCTCCACTGCGGCCGTAAGTCGAGGAACCCTGCCCATATTTCCAGGGTGGGGGCCACAGAGATAGAGAGATGGGGTCCACCCCCTCCTCCCCCCATTCAGACATGACCCACCACAGCTGAGCTCTCTCACTCTTTCTCTCTCTCTGCAGCATCTCCTGCGCCAAGGACGGACGGGGGTCCAGATCTACCACGAGTTGGAGGTCCTGACTGTGGAGTACAAACCAGATGCGACCGTGCTGAGTGGGGAGGCCTTCCGCCCTTGGGGGGTCAAGCCCATCGGGGTCCACGCGGTCGTGAGGGGTCAGCTTCACCTCCGCCTGGCAAACATTGGTGAGTCCCACTTCTAACTTCTGTCTGTTCACCTTACTCAACATGGAGAAGTTGAGGAACCCCAAGGAACCTCAGTTCCTGGTCTCAGGAGGATTGGCGTCCTAATTGTGGAGACTTCTACTCTTTAGTCAATGTGGAGAAGTTGAGGAACCCCAAGGAACCTCAGTTCCTGGTCTCAGGAGGATTGGCGTCCTAATTGTGGAGACTTCTACTCCTTAGTCAATGTGGAGAAGTTGAGGAACCCCAAGGAACCTCAGTTCCTGGTCTCAGGAGGATTGGCGTCCTAATTGTGGAGACTTCTACTCTTTAGTCAATGTGGAGAAGTTGAGGAACCCCAAGGAACCTCAGTTCCTGGTCTCAGGAGGATTTGAGGCCTGTTTGAGAAGACCTCTACTCCTTAGTCAACATGGATAAATTGAGGAACCCCAAGAAACCTCAGTTCGTGGTCTCAGGAGGATTGGAGTCCTAATTGTGGAGACTTCTACTCCTTAGTCAATGTGGAGAAGTTGAGGAACCCCAAGGAACCTCAATTCCTGGTCTCAGGAGGATTTGAGACCTGTTCAAGGAGACTAGTTCTCCTTAGTCAACCTGGAGAAGTTGAGGAACCCCAATGAACCTCAGTTCCTGGTCTCAGGAGGATTGGAGTTCTAATTGTGGAGACTTCTACTCTTTAGTCAATGTGGAGAAGTTCAGGAACCCCAAGGAACCTCAGTTCTGGTCTCAGGAGGATTGGAGACCTGTTTGAGAAGACTTCTACTCCTTAAGTCAACCTGGAGAAGTTGAGGAACCCTGAGGAACCTCAGTTCCTGGTCTCAGGAGGATTGGACTTCTGTTCAAGGAGACTAGTTCTCCTTAGTCAACCTGGAGAAGTTGAGGAACCCCAAGGAACCTGAGTTACTGGTCTCAGGAGGATTGGAGTCCTAATTGTAGAGACTTCTACTCCTTAAGTCAACCTGGAGAAGTTGAGGAACCCCGAGGAACCTCAGTTCCTGGTCTCAGGAGGATTTGAGACCTGTTTGAGAAGACTCCTACTCCTTAGTCAACCTGGAGAAGTTGAGGAACCCCAAGGAACCTCAATTCCTGGTCTCAGGAGGATTTGAGACCTGTTTGAGGAGACTTCTACTCCTTAGTCAACATGGAGAAGTTGAGGAACCCCAAGGAACCAGGCTTCTTGTCTCAGGAGGATTGGAGTCCTGTTTGAGGAGACTTCTACTCCTTAATCAACGTGGAGAAGTTGAGGAACCCCAAGGAACCTCAGTTCCTCCTTGGTGTGTGGTTGGACCCCCAGCCCTCAATTCCAGCTGGGGATGCCAAGGTGACCTCTGGAAGATCTCATCTTTGGCCAAATGCTGCCCCACCTTCTCAAGCCTCTCCCAGCACTTTGTTCTCCATCTTCGGTCCTCTTCGACCTTCTCCTGGCATCCAGAGGACGGGGAGACGTGACCAAGGCCTCCCGCCCGACTCTTCATTTGGGGCTCTTCCGGGCAGGGACCTCTGTGAGGAGGGGGTCCTTCTTTCTCCAAGTCAGGGGAAGGGGCTGAAGGGGAAGGGCCTGCACAGTAATTGGCAAAGGATGAAGGCAGGAAGGATTTTTGGTCTTTCCCTGTGGTGCTCTTTCCTTTTGATTCTTGATTCTTGATTCTTGATTATCCTTCCTTCCTTCCTTCCTTCCTTCCTTCCTTCCTTCCTTCCTTCCCTCCCTCCCTCCCTCCCTCCCTCCCTTTTTCTCCCTTCTTCCTTTCTTTCCCTTCCTTCCTCTTTTTCTTCCTTCGTTCCCTTTTTCTCCTTCCTTCATTCCGTCCCTCCCTCCCTTTTTCTCTTTCCTTCTCTTTTTCTCCTTCCCTCCCTCCCTTTTTCTCCTTCCTTCATTCCCTTTTTCTCCTTCCTTCCCTCCCTTTTTCTCCCTTCTTCCTTTCTTTCCCTCCCTTCCTCTTTTTCTTCTTCCTTCTTTCCCCTTTTCTCCTTCCTTCATTCCTTCCCTCCCTTTTTCTCCTTTCTCTTTTTCTCCTTCCTTCCCTCCCTCCCTTTTTCTCTTTCCTTCCTTCCCTCCCTCCCTTTTTCTCCCTTCTTCCTTTCTTTCCCTTCCTTCCTCTTTTTCTTCTTCCTTCATTCCCTTTTCTTCCTTCCTTCCTTCCCTCCCTTTTTCTCCTTCTTTCTCTTTTTCTCCTTCCTTCCCTCCCTCCCTCCCTTTTCCCCCTCCCTTTCCTTCCTTCTCTTAACAAATTCACTTAACGACCGTGTGACTAACCTATCAACCGCATTAACAACGGTGGCAAGGAAGGTCACCAAATGTGGGTGGGGGGGGAAGGTCACTTAAGAACCGGCTCAGTTAGCTGTAGAAAATGTTGGGCTCAACTGTGGTCGTACGCTGAGGACTGCCGGCCTAGCAGTCCCCCTGCCTCGATCAGGGGGTTGGACTAGAAGACCTCCGAGGTCCCTTCCAAGTCTTTGTTAATCCTGCATTCTGTACCATTCATTCCGGAGCTCGAAGAATGGGTCAAAGTGGCTGCCAGGTTCTTGAGGATGCTCTCTCTCTCTCTCTCTCCCTCCCTCCCTCCCTCCCTCCCTCCCTCCCTCTCTCTCTCTCTCTCTCACACACACGGATTTCCTCCCCCCCACCTCCTTAAAAGCTGGACCTTTTAAGCTGCCTTTGCAGCACCTGAGAATGAAAAGCTTTCTTCAAAGGATCTTCTCCGCTTCCCTCACTGTAAATTAAAGATCCCTGCGATGCCAGAGGTGTCTCCTTTGATATTGCCTCTGCTCTGGAAAAGGCTACCAGCC